>NC_072732.1:42105179-42189347 GCF_026930045.1 Uloborus diversus
AAAATTGGAGTTTCGGACCTGTACTTGAGGCAAACCTAACATGGCAGAGTCGTAATGCTGTGATTAGATCAGGGGCGTGCACATAAAATTTTGGGGCCCGTCACAAATGACTTTTACAGATCCTCTCCATATTTTTCACTCTACATTCCTACATATCTTTCACTCTTCATTAAAAAACTATCGGGCCCCCTTCAGACGTGGATCCGAGCCAACAGGTGTCCCTTCTTTTCCCCTTTGCACACCCCTGATTAGGACCTGCATAGCCTTCCCAATACTTCCAGTCTAGGTTTGCTCTAAGTATAGTGACTGTTACCTTATTACCGACGATAAATACTTTCCTAAAAATCAAATAAGGTGGGGTTGAATAAATAAGATGATCAGTTAATAATAAAAATGAAACTTAACCAATTTTTCATTTTGAAAATAATTAATTGGTACTATAATACATAAATATAAAAAAATAACCTATCATAAACTGATCTACTTGCTTGAATCATCTTTCATTCCCTTATAAATCCAAGAACACTACAAAGAATGTTTAATACTAGGGGGCTCTGCCCCCTGCTCGCTGACGCTCACCAACCCCCGAAAATTGCTTTGCAATCTTATTTGTTTCGCAAAGATTTAAACCGTCAATTAAAAAGAAACCGATTAAAAATGCATTTGAGCTCCCTTTGGATCAAAAAGCACCCCTTCCCCAGTTTTCAAAATAAGTTGTACTAACTTGCAGAACCGTAAAGCATTGCAAAATTGCAGTTTTGTACTTTTAAAAAGTCGCTTTCATATTCGTGGTCTCTAGTAATATATTTTGTTTTTTTTTTTTTTTTTTTAGCTCGGGGCTTAAATTGAGTTGAGCCTAAGATTTTCCGTTAAAATCGAAATCCTTAAAATGTGAATAAGAAAGAAGAAACATGCAAATCGAAAAGACGTAACTATTGCAACGCCAAATAAAACGTAATTAATTTCATTGGAGATGAGATTATTCGATCTTGATTTTTAATTGCTAGTAACTTTTTTTCCTTTGGAGATAGAAGCTTAGTTTAGATAGAAGCTTAGCCTTTCGACCAAAGGTCGAGTTAGATCTGGAGTTAAAAAACCTGTTCTCTCTAGCGGTGTCAAAAAGAAAATTGTCGGCCAATTTCTTCGCTTTTTACTGATAGATTTAATGAAGAAAGTAGTGTCTAAATTTTAGGGAAGCCTAAAAAATTTCGAGCTATAAACGCAAATAAGTCCCGCCGTATTTAAGTTAGAGCATTGAAACAAATTGCGTAGAACGCGGAAAAGTTTACCCTTTCTTACGATATATAATATTAATGTGTGCAAGTAATTTTTTTCCCTTTAATAGGCAATAATAGGCAATTTACACGAAATTTGAGCTTAAAAATTAATTATAAAAAAATTAATTCGAATTAAAAAAAATAATAAAACCCTAGGTGCACACCCCTGAGCTCGAAGTATTTTTGTACAAAATTTCAAGGCTGTAGGTGCTGTGGGGTCTCCTGGACGCACTCCCGTCACAGACTTCCTTCCAGAATTTCTATGAATCCTTTCTTTTATTTACAATAAAGAGATATTTATATATTCAATAAACTTTAGATTTGAGAAAAAGCATATAAGTTAACATTGCATTTCACAGATCGACCATTTGTAAAAATATCAAACGCTCTATTTCTTGAAAAGCTCAAAATTTGACCAATAATTTATTTTGAAGTTTTATACTACATAAACATTAAAAAATTACTTATCATAAACTGAACTTCTTGGATCATCTTTCATTTTCTTATAAAACTCAAGAACACTACAAAAATGTTTCATATTATTTATATATTCTGCATTATTCATTCAATAAACATTACATTTGGGATGGAAACATAAAAGTTAACATTGCATTTCTCAGATTAACCATTATCAAAACATCAGACGCTCTAACTCTTGAAAAAATCAAAATTTAGCCAATAAATTATTTTAAAGACTAAAAATTGCAGAAATAAATTATTTTGAATTATTCCACATTATTCATTTAATGAACTTTACATTTGAGATAAAAACATAAAAGCTAAGATAGCCTTTTTACAAAATATCAGACGCTCTAATTCCAGAAAAGCTCATTAATTTCATTAAAATAAATTGCGTTGAATTTCACTTAAAAATGTTTAAATACTTTTGAGTCAACTTCTTCATTAAGCTTACTAAATGGAGTAAACTGGGACACTTAAATTAAATTCCATAGTTACCAAAATAAATTTATCTATTTGACACCAACTTAAGAATTCAGCTGTATATTTTCCTGATGCATATGTTTGTTAACTCCTGGTCTGTTTGCTAATGTTTAATTACAAAGTTTCCGTTTCTGTCTCTACGGAGGAACGACGGATTTAATTTCATTGGTTTGCCAATTGTAGAAGATGTGCTGTCTGGTCAATTAATGATGCATTGAACTCACGAAAATGTTGTTCCGTTATTTGAATTTCATTAAAGGCACGAGAGAATTTGTTTTAGGGTGTAGAATTTTCAGATTTAAATTGTAATTATTTGCCAAGTTGTAGCATATTTGGAGTTGTAAATAATTATTAGCAATACTGTCAAGAAATTTCATACGAGTTCATTGTAGTTCAAGTAAACTGAAGGATCGGTTATTTTGCTCCCTGTTAATGAAACTTATGTAGGGAAGTCATTTTCTTTATCTCTACTAATAATAAAGCTGAATGTCTGGATATCTGTCTGGATCTCTGTGACGCTCATAGCGCCTAGACCGTTCTGCCGACTTTCATGAAATTTGGCACAAAATTAGTTGGCCGAACGGGGGATGCGGACTTCGATTCGATTTTTTGAAAATTCGATTAAGGTCTTTTTATATTGCAATTTTATGTCACCGTTGGTGGAATTAATTTTTCTGCAGCAATACCGAGCGAATTACCATAACATGGGCGAGTAAATTTACATAACTTGGACTAGCAAATTACACTAACGTGGACGAGCAAATTAACATAATATATTGGTGAGAAATTCATCATCCATTATTTGTAAATATATAGTCAAACCAAGTGACCTTTTAATTTTCAACTACGGGAAAAGTCGTGCGGGGTATTGCTAGTAAATAATACTAACGAAATAAAATTTATCCGTCACACGTTGAACAGATAATGATAGAAATCTGTACTAGGATATTATTTGTTTGAAATTTTTATTTTAATCCGTATTAAATCATTACTCGTCTTAATTGTTACTTTAATAAGTTTAACACTTTACAGTATTTTTAACCCCCGACACACAAAGGAAGGGGGTTATAAGTTAGACGTGTCTGTGTATTTGTGTATCTGTGTGTCTGTCTGTGGCACTCTAGCGCCCAAACGGAAGGACCGATTTTGAAAGAAAAAAAAATCGAAAGGAAAGTTTATCGAGAGTGTTCTTAGCTAAGTTGCATCTTTGACATTAATTAACGAAGATATTAATTAAAAACCTCTAAAAGTTCTTTCGAGATTTTTGCAGTGAAAACATAGTTAAAAATTTTAAAATTTAATACCAAAATGAAGAGAATTTTTTCCGCGTCCTCTAGAACGTGTTTGGAATTTCTTTGTTTCATAGAATTCGAATTACAGCGTTTTTTTAAAGCAGATTTTAATAACGGCTAAGCCTTTATTCACGTGACTAGGAAAAAACCGCAATGATTTAAAATTTTTATCTGTTGCCAGTTTCTATTTAATAGCAAATAAGATACTTGACATTGATTTTTAATAATATAAGACTTTTAAAAGGGTTTTCACTTTACCCTCTTGATTCTACAGTTGCGACTCAGTCGGGGGTTTTTAATAATTTTAATTTATCGTTACTTGTCACTTTTATTGATATTGGATTCAAACTTGGAAAGTTACTTTATTAACACCCGACATACAAAGGAAGGGGGTTATAAGTTTGACGTGTCTGTGTATCTGTGTATCTTTGTGTCTATCTGTGGCACTCTAGCGCCTAAACAGATGGACCGGTTTTGAAAAAAAAAAAAAAAATGTTCTAAAGGAGAGTTTATCAAGAGCGTTCTTAGCTAGGTTGCATCTTTGGATGACATTAACTAGCGAAGATATTAATAAAAAAACTCTAAAAGTTTTTTTTTGCGATTTTTGCAGTGAAAACAGTTAAAATTTTTAAAATTTAATACCAAAATCAAGAGAAATTTTTTCTGCGTCTGATAGAATGTGTTTGGAGCTTCCATATTTCATTGACTTCGAATTATAACGTTTTTTAAAGCAGATTTTAATATCCGCTAAACCTTTATTCATGCGATTGATCACCGAATTCATTGTTGGACGACAAAGAAATTAAAAGTAATGATTTAAAATTTTTATCTGTTGCCAGTTTCTATTTAATAGCAATATAGTACTTGACATCGACTTTTAATAATATAAGGCTTTTAAAAGGATTTTGAATTTTCCCTCTTGATTCTTTGTAACTCAGTCGGGTGTTTTTAAAATTTTTAATTTTTTAGATGTTAAACACCTCTATTTTCCTGTTTCCCGAGCTTTAAAGCGAATACTTAGCTGCATATTTGCATATTAGCAATTCGTTTAAGCTATTATTAAATACTGCAGTCATTGAATATTTGTTGCATTCGAAAATTAGTTTCCTATACGCTGGAGTTGCAGTTGTATGTCACATGTGCTCTAGGTTTTATAATATGATCTCTCGATTCTTAGGTCAAGTCGTTGGAACGAGTCGAACCTTAAGGTCTCATGTTCTTAAACGTATTACTCAGTAACGTCCGAATTCTGGTTGATTTGTTTGAATTTTGTGAATTTTCGAAATCGGACATTAAAAAATTAAGAAGCATATTGGATTCAAAAATAAAACAGTTTGGAAAATCCTTCAAAAATATTTCATTCATCATGCTTATTTTGTTTTGTATGCAAATATAATTCATATTATTCTTAATGTTTAATAGCTTTTGATGAGTATAATGAAAAGTAAACCAAGGCAATTAAGCATTAAGTAAATTAATAATATAATTAGTTATGGAGCGAGCTCATTTGTTGTGCAGCCCATGGACTGAAAACTAGATAGCTTATGTTTAATGAATCTTAGCCATGACCAGGCGTTTGAGTGAAATCATGAGAAAATTTTGATGGACTTGTTTAACATCAACGCTCCTTATTAACACAAACACTTAAGCCATTGAAAATCATGCGGCAGCTATAGCACAGACTTGAGCTCCTTCTTCAGTTAAGAGGATTCGACTTGATGAAAGTAAACTAAGAAAACTCAAGGGCTGGGAATAACAATCTTCTACTAAGACTTCCAGCATTTTCTGAAACAGTCCGACGGTCTCAAAACTTTTCAAAAACATGAAATAACGGTCTTCAAAGTAACATGTTTTAAAGCAGATTTTTTCTGCGATTACTTAATTGCATTTTATTTTCGTAATGGAACTAAATCCGTAGTTTGGCCACAAATTATATAGGGCAAAACAGAAATTAAAAATTTGAAGCCGCCAAATGATTGTTTATCATTATACAGGGCCGTTGAGGTAAACCCGGAAAATGGAACACAAGTATTAAAACTCTTATAACGCACAAACAAAAAGGATTTATTTTGTACACAACTTTACAATATTAAAGAAAATATGTTATAAAAAGAAATTATTCTATATAGCCGCCGTTAGCTGCCACCACTCGCTCAAGACGTGATCGGAACCGACCGCATGCATGTTTCACCTCCTTCCTGTCCACGTTGGGCACCACCTCAGTAATGGTGGCTCTCAGCGCATCCTTGGTATTATGAAATTTTGCGTTAACCTTTTCCTCAACTACGCCCCAAAAGTAGTAATCGAGAGGATTGCAGTCCGGGCTGGAGGGTGGCCACAAGTCGGGTGACCAGTGGTAGGGCACATTACTGTGAAGCCACGCTTGGGTTTTCCTCGACTTGTGGGCTGGCACTGAGTCTTGCTGGAAGACATAATCTCTTCCGGCGGCCACCATGTCCATCCAGGGCTTGACTACCGTTTCCAATACGTGAATGTATCCATCGGCGTTGATTCTGAGACCTTCTTCAAAGAAATGAGGTGGCATAACATCGCCTTCGCTGCTGATAACCCCAAGGACTATGACCGCTGCTGGAAATTTGGTGTGCATGACGGTGGGCACTTCTGAAGCATCCGCTCAACTGACCTGAAGATAACACTTGAAGATAACCACTCAATAATCTCCTTTGGTGATTTACCGGCACCAAGGGACTCAAGGATCGCTGCACTTCTGTCTTGTTCCCAGCTCATGTTGTTGCTTGTTGTAACGTGTCTATATGCGCGCGCCTCGTGACGATATGAACTACTACACATTAGATAACCTATTCGCAAATATGCACTCAACCACCACTAGAGGGCAGTTAATAAACAAATTCCGGATTTACCTCAACGACCCTGTAGATTGTAAGGAGCAACCAAATCAGGGATACTTCTTGAATCAGCTACCCTGCAACACGAGCAACGGATTTAATCAGTATTAATATTAAAAAAGGTTAACTTTATCTATGGTTTATTAATGTGATCTACCGTAAGCTCCCGACTATTTTGTGAACAAAATTGATTGCAAACAGTATTGGTGCTGACTGAACCCATTGAGGATTCTCGCGGCATTTTTAAACATACGGGTAACAATTTTTGATTCAAGCAGAGCAATGCGAAGCTTAAATTGATCCTGTGATCCACCGTCTGTAAGTTGCGTTCAAAAAGTAGAATTTATGTCATTGAAGAAAACATTGATTTTCTGTTGTAAATACTTTCAAAGCAGAAAAGCAAATGCTCTTGTAGACATGACTAATTCGATTCTTTTAGACATGGTATTAGCATTTTAACAGATTTGTATGGAATCTATTTTAGTGTCAAAAAGGGATTTTAAGATATAATCCTCTCTCAACTCTCATGGCCCAATCAAACCAAAGTGATACCGAGATCCTCGTAAAATTTGGATCCCCTATCACAAGGAACTCCGTAAATTTTCTAAGCAGTCGTTTTCAAAAAAATGGAAAGTATGAAAAAAATTTGCCCTGTCTTTGGTGCCCCTTAAGTTGTCGTGCCCAGATCCACAGACCTGCAGGACCGTGCGTTATACAGGCCCTGCCACTGAAACAACTCCAATTAGGAGACTCCTAGTAGCCTCAGGTACATCTGCTAAGTTCGGTTCAGATAATAATGAGCAGGAGTGATGAGATCGGCAAGAGTGATCTCGTCAAAGTCTAAAAAATTTTCAGTTTCACAAATTCTTATGTTAAAAAAGCCAATGCACCTACATATTCATAGAAAATTTCAGTCTTGATCCGAACTTGATTCCGACATCTTACTATAGTCGTACCGCTCGTACGTGTATATTTCGCACATAGTTCAGATACTTTTATGTGTTACAATTTCCAAGTTGATACTCAGTTGAACACAACTTCAGTAGTTGAGTTTTTGTTTATGCAGCACATTAATCTGACGCCATTGCATATGCCATCATACACTATATTTCATTCACGTATGTCTTGAAAACTGAAAGATTGCAAAAAATGCGACCCTCGTCACCGGATTCAGCTCCTCGATACAGTGAAACCTCGATTTTACGTTTCTAAAGGGACTGGGTTGAAAAATGTAAAATACGGGAAAACGTAAAATCTGGAAAGTACATAGAGCACAAACATCAAATAGAAAAAAACCCCAAAGTAGTAAAGTTGATTCTTATAAAATGTATATTATCTATATTTTCGAAAAAACTTTATTCTGTATCCCATTTCAGATCATTTTAACACATTTTGTTGCGAATTCGTACGTTTAGGTTAAAAATAGTTCGTAAAAGTGGATCGTTTTTTAGTCATTGAGTTCAAAGTAAATGTAGCATCTTCCAGGATTGAAATACTTTGCAAGTTTTTTTCTTGGTCTTTCTGAGAAAGAAAATAGTCATTCACTATTTGTAAACTTTTTCGTGCAAATTTGAAAGAAGGGACGGGCTGTGCTTCCGGTTCTTTTTGTGCATCTTCATTGCCGGACGAGAAGTCCATGAGGTGAACTACGGATGAAGCAGTAGCATTTCTGTTTTCATAGATTATCTTTCAGCAACGCGGATTAGCTTTATAAAACACAAAAAGGAACATATTGCTTGTTTTAGAATTCTTTTTTCGTTTTACTTCTCAGGGAAAACGCAAAATGCGGGAAACTCATACATACCAAAGTTTTCATCCGGGTAAAATTAACATCATAAGTGTATTAAAAAACTGGGACCTAAGGAAAAAAAACATAAAATGTGGTGAAAACGTAAATTCGGGGGTCGCAAGCTCGGGGTTTCAGTGTGTATAAAAACTGCGTTTAAATTTTTTTTCTGGAAAAACCATTCCTAAGAACTGATAATTCCTATCAGAAAATTTTGCTCCAATATGACCTTTGAAGGACAATGTAAATTATTAGCTCTTTATCATACATTATGAATGTAACTGAAATTATTTATTATGTTTTAGTAGTTGCATTGCCGGCGTTGCATGGCCTGCCTCAAAAATGAATGGTGTCAACTGCCACATGTTCAGCAATCTGGCTTTACGAATAATTTTCTATCGATTTTTAGAAAAATGCAATATTATGACTCAAAATTTCAATTTAGACCTTTTTGGATTTCTTTAAAATCCCAAAATTTCTATCATCTTTACGTATAAACATGCTGCAAAAATCGAACAAATATGACTTTTCTTCGATGATATAAGGGGCTATTCATTAATTACGTAAGGATGATTTTGGCAATTTTTGCCCCCCCCCCTCCCTCCATGTAAGGGTACGTTATATTTTTCAAACCCCTCCCCCTATTCTTACGTAAGATTCCATTTCGTTTCTCAAATAATAAAATAACGAATAATCATCATCACTGAAATCGAAATTGAATTCACTGTTATTAAATTAAAACCTTTTGTGTAAAGAAATATTTACTAAAAAGTTGGAATCTAGACGGACATTTTTCGACACTTTTTTGTACAAGGTGCGATATTAGTTAAAAAATAAAATGTGCG
This sequence comes from Uloborus diversus, assembly GCF_026930045.1. NCBI lineage: Eukaryota > Metazoa > Arthropoda > Arachnida > Araneae > Uloboridae > Uloborus > Uloborus diversus. Next base: position 42,114,189 of record NC_072732.1, read on the forward strand.
ATTGTTTTATTACATTTCAGACTATTCATTCTTTGTAAAACAAGTAAAAAACAGCTCATCCTTATACGTTTGTTACCTTCCAGGCGCAAATGAGATATAATCCCTTTCAAACCATTTGGCCAATGTAAAATATCGACTTGGAAAATATTACGTAAGAATGGGTTTGAACCTCCCCCCCCCCCAAGGTACGGGTATGTAAGGATTTTTCCAACCCCCCCTCGGGACCTTTAAGTAATTTATGAGTGACCCCCTAATTGCAAATTTATGTTTTTCTTTAAAATTGGAATAAAAAGCATGGAATGCTTTTTTTTCTAAACGATAGGTACCCTATGTTCACCCCGGGACTCATGACAATGCCTGCACAACATTTCATGATGATGGGTTGTGTAGTTAATGCGTGAAAGAATTATAAACAAATAAATATGCAAACGGATATATAAACAAAGTCAGTTCCGCATTTATGATATTAGTAAGGATTCGCAGTTTTATATTTAGTTAAAAAAGATGGCTTTCTTAAAACTAAAGTAGAAGATTGTTTAAATCAGTTTTTCAATTTGTTAGTACTCGTATATCAAGATATTTATAAAATCTACTGCAGTATACCCTCACCCATCCACCCAGTGTTTGTATGTGTACTGCACTCACACAACTGATAAAATGCTACAATAATGTTTTGACTTGCGTTTTGATATTATAAAATCTCTCTTGTGGCACTTGATTTTGTAAAGAATATTCACACAAATGTACATAGAAATACAAAAATTTTAAAGTAACATAAAATATACATACGTTAAAAATACTTTGTTTTATGATTTGTTACATATAAAGTTGTGGAAATTTTGCATTCCACCTCATTACTTGTGTTGGCTGCAAACATATTGTGAAAGTGTGGTCTAAAAAATTGTAAAATTAATAAAATGTAAAATTAATAAATAGTACTGAATGCGTAAGGAAAAAATGCTAAGAAATGAAATTTTCAAAGGTACAAGTTGGAAAGAATAATGTGATACATTGTTGTTCCAGTTTATGCATAACTTAAAAATATTCTAAAACTTAACGAAAGTTTCGCTTTTCTTTTAGTATAATTTACCATATTAATTAACTAACTCTCAGAACAAGTTGATGTCAAGCTATTCTGGACCACCATTAATATGAACTTATCGATTGCCACCTTTTTTTGAAAATACTTGCAATAAATCACATTTTCACCTCCTCATCTTGATGAATCGCAAAGCTTGTAATTTGTCTTATTACCACTCAAACAAACGCTGGATCATTAATCAGTAGAAAATTTTACGCGTGATTAATTATTTGTTGTTAATATATTAAGAAATAATGCAATCATCCCTCGAGGCATATTGACTAATATTAATGGTCTGAAGAAATTGTGAGGGATATGTAAATTTAAGTTTCAGCAAATGTATGATGGTGCGATTGATTTGACACATTTTTCGAACATTTCATTAATATTTTAAATCCAAATGTTAGCGTGCTTATTCTTCATCTGAAAAGGTGGAAAAAGGTGTGAAAAAGGTACATCAATGACTTGGACTATAAAATTTGCTAATTTCCACATATTGTCAAAAATAAGTTTTTTTACGACTTATTAAACGCCTCTTAACTTGGAATCATTATTTCAAGTTTCATCAGTAAAAAAGACGAGTAACTTCAAGAAGAGAAATTCGTTATATAAAAACTCGCTTACCTCAAAACGTGCTACAAACTTAATATGTTTTAATGCCTACTGAAAAGTTACCTATTATGGAGTTAACTGGTTTAATATTGTAAGAATTTGATGTAAAGTTACTGTAACAGAACTTATTTTCGGGAGCTTTTTAAACCAGCTAACTCTATAATAGGTAAATTTTCGGTAGGTATTAAAACATCATATTGAATACATGAGCCCAAATTTTGTGAAAGGGAACTTTTTTTGTAAGTATTCAAGGTTCAAAGAAAAAAAAAAGAACTAAATAAACAATTTTCCCTTCTTTGCTACTACTGTATATGAATCAAATGTTTGGCATTAAATTATGAAAGAAAACTTTAGTATCATAATCAAGGTAAAGGACTGTAAGAAAATTGTTCATTTAGATATGCGGTCGTCTGGAAATGATGTCACTCTTTGAGAGTAGAGGGAGGGCTGATTGTAAAATTAAAAGCTTGTGAGCGAATGAGATTTTTACTTCCTTTTACAAAAAAGGAAGTACAGTAAAATCCCTCTAATGCGGACACTAACAGGACAATTTTTTTTTTGTCCACAATAGGGAGGTGTCCGCAGGACAGGGGTTTAATAATGTTATTTGCATTGAAACGGCGGAATTAAAAATTGTCCGCATAAGAGGGGTGTCCGCCTTTGAGGGGCGTCTGTTAGGAGGGGTCTCACTGTATTGTATTCGCGAAAAAAAGTTCACTAAAAAATCTGCCTTAATTTCCATTTTGCTCACTCCCGAATGAATGTTGAGTTTTTTTCGACCGAACCACACGTGGATATATACCTAGGAACGTACAGACACCCGAAATATCCATTTTGACGATCTCCGAGTTAATTACAACAAGTTTTTCCGTGACGTCCGTATGTACGTATGTATGTGCGTATGTGTGTATGTATCTCGACTAACTCAACAACGGTATGTTCTAGAAAGTTGAAATTTGGTACATAGACTCCTAGTGGAGTCTATTTGTGCACTTTCCTTTTGATTGCATTCGGATGTTCCTAAGGGGATCTTTTACACCTTTTTGGGGGGAAATCATTGTTAGTTTCAATGCTAACTCAAGTGGTGTTATAATTTGTCAAACACTTGGCGATATATCGCCAAGATTATGGTCACCAAGTCTAGTTCCCAACTTGGCGAAAAATTTGGCGATTTTTTTTTAAACTTAAGGCTGGTTTTAATTCGGCCAATGTTGGTGATATTTAAAGAGTTAACCACTGAATCACTTGAAAATTGCCAATAATGAGGAAATAAATCTGTTTAAAACGCTTTTTTGCTTCGGTTCGCAAGAAGCTAGGGGTGAAAATATTTAGTTTTTCCTTGCCTACTCCATGGCGCTATTATCATTAAATTGGCGTAAAAGGAAATCATGTGATCATGTGGAAGTCACACATCAGTTCGTTTATTTTCTTTTTTTGAAATGTAAACCTGCATGAATTAAGATAAATAAATACTTTTGTGCTGAAAACTAAAGTAAGAAATAACAAAGTCAAAAAAGTAGAAATTGCAGGAGACTGCAGACACGTGTTTCGGCGTTACAGGGAACGCCCTTTTCAATGCAAATGTAATGAGCTTATGGATGAAAAGATTTGTCAGGTGTCTTTTCATCCATAAGCTCTTCACTTTTTGTATTTAAAAAGGCGTTCCCTGTAACGCCGAAACACGTGTCTGCAGTATTCTGCAATTTGTGCTTTTTTGACGTTCTTGCTTTTTACTTTTCTGCATGAATTAGTTATTCAGCATTTAATTGAAATACAGTCTACATGAAATAGTATTTATTTAGTGTTTCAATTTAAATCCAAATTTTCATGGACCAGAAGTTAATCGATTTAAACTAAAATATAAATATACAGGAACTGAATATTTTGTATTTAATTCAAATATACTTCTATATGAGTTAGGTAGTTATGATATTTTATTCGAAATGCATTATTTTGAGATTTCAATAGCAATTTAATTGAAATGTTGATTTTCGTATATTAAGCATTTTAAATGATGTTTATTTCAACTTGAGTCGGATATATATCTTATTAGCTGATATATGGCTGAACAAAGAATTTGAACATTTGCATTCTAATAGAATTACGGAAGTGAATGTAGTTTATTTTTAGCACTTTCGTTAACATTTTCATCAGCGTTAATTGTATATTTTACATGTATTAAGAAATGCAGCAGTGTAAAATTATAGTTGTCATTGAGATTGAAACGCAAGTATGCATAAATATGTATTTAGACTGTTTATGCATCATTTGTTATTTCGTCTTGTAGCTGAAATATGAGTCAGAATGAGTTTTACGAATTTTATTAAAAATGAGTGTATGCATTGTTTGAATTTTTCATTACCACTATCAAAATAGGAGTCCGAATAAATTGCATATTTATGGTTCAAAATGAAAATGAATCTATCTGTATGAATTTGATGTTTAATATATGTAGTTCAGTGCAAAGCAAAAGGATATAAGTGGACATTTTAAAGTTTTGAGCAAAATGTGTTTACATTTTCAATAGGTTTTTGTTGAATTTTCTTCTAAATCATACTGTATAGCAGGCCCTTTCAGAGCTACTAGTGAAACTATCTTGGTCCAAACTACTATCTAACTACTATCTTGGTCCAAAACAGAGGAGTGGTTTTCGTATAATTTGTGCTAGTTGCCTCCAATTTTTTTTTTAGTTTTGGCACTTACACACACCCCTTTGCTTCTCACGGTCTTATATTTAAGTTGAAATATGGATTCGTTTGATTAACTGTTTGTATTTGCAATACAGTGACTTTTGCTTGATAGGTTTGTGGTTTGGTGAGGTGCTTCACGATCTCTTTTTTTTATAACCATAATTAACGAAATGCAGAAACATAAAAAAACTTGTTTCAAGAGCATACATAAGCCATGATCAGCAAATTCAGGATCTATTGAGCAGAGCTGTGAAACGTTTCTGTCATGAAGATCATTCGTACATTAGAACTTGGTGACTGAAGGTAGCCTAGTGGGAAAGGCATCTAACTCGGAAGTTCCTGGGACGTAACAAGCAAATCGCCAACATACCCTTCGCATTTAAAAAACCACCATTCTTTATGAATATGTCTTGCGTAAAATATGTTAAAAATTATTTTTATAAGTATTAAGCTACAATATTGAGAATATCACGCAGACTCACTGCAGTCCATTCAGTAATTAACATTTCAGGGGCAGTGATCGCGCTGTGAAACCACCAATTTATAAATTTTTTTCTCTTTTTTTTCCGAATGTTTTGAATCAAGATCGCTTGAGTCCTCTTCTTTTGAATTCAATGAACAAAATGAGATGGCAGAATAACAAAAAAATATTTTTTTCGTAGGCTCAATTTCTTGTCCAAATCCTCAAATTTTCAATTTTTTGTTTACCCTAAAATTGGAATTTTGTTTGAGATTTTAAAATTTTTAATTAGCGCTGAAAGAGTGAATCATTTTTCTTGATTTTACCTGAGGTACTCAATCATATTGTTCTAAATGATTCAAATTCATTTTTACATGTGTAAACATGTTTTTGTCCTTCCCCAGGTGGGGTGTGTGAACAAATGGGGACACCACCCCCCAGCGAAAAAAGTTGCCAAAAAAGATTTTTAACTGAAAAATCTATGTCTAGATGATCAAATAAACCTACTTGTGGTGTTTTTTCTTCATATTTCTCAAAAATTAATGATGCGTCCCTGAAAGGGTTAAGAAAAAAAAGTTACGAAGTAAATTGCTCAAATAGAATTTCATAGACTAGTGTACAAAATATTTGAAGATACAGTCTGACTGGCAAACATCCAGTCAAATCGAGTCTATCTCAATGAGGGGGAAAAGTAAAATCTGATGCGCGTGCTCCACTCATTTGAATGTAAATCTCCTTAATTTAGAGGCTGACATACATCTACAAAGTCTGTCATCCCTGAAAATTAATAGATGCATCCATTTCCGCCTCTAAACGGAAAGTTTGCTTTTCCATGTCATAGGGAGTAGGACTTGTAGTATATACAGACCCGCGCCAAGCCTGTTTGCACCGTCGTGCAAATGTCTTTTGAGCGCGCTTATGTACTGTCATTCGGGGAGAATATAGTAAGCACCTGGAGTGAGGTTTTGTAGACAAATATAAAATGCAAAAGAATGCGTTTGTCATTTAATTTATTCAAAAAATACTGTGTGAATGTTTAAATTTGGAACATGGTGTACATTTTTATTATTCATATCTCGAAATTATTTCGGTTCAGCAGTTCCTCTGATATCCAAATAATGCGTTTCGGAAAAACAAAAAAAATTAATATCAAGTTAACGACACTTTGGAGTATCTATCCAATCTCTAATTGAAAAAAACTTTTATAACTGTAAAACAATGACAAAAGGAGCAGTGACGCAACTAGAAAATTGTTTTATGGGGGGGGGGGGCACATTAAAAAAATTCACCCTCAAAAAGAGGAGTCCGGGGTTTATCCCCAGAAACATTTTGAAACTTTTCATTTTATAAACGCAATTTTAGACAGTCTGTGTTTGTTCTATTGGGGAAAAAGGTACGAAGTGGTTCTTGGAAATTTGTAGAAGTTGAAGTTTTAAAACGCGATTATAGGATATATTTATTAACTTTAGAATAAGAGATGGAACTCGGGGGACTCTCCTCGATCGTTTTTTTTTTTTTTTTTGAAAAATAGATAGAAATTAATTTCTCTTTACCCCTCCAACTTATCGAAATTTAACTTCCAAAAAACGCAATTGTAGACAACTTGGATGATTTTTACGAGAAGGGGATTGTACAGTTCTCCACTGGATTTTTTTTCAAAATTTAAGTCCTAAAACCTTAAGCAATATTCCATGATATTAGGAGGAAAGGTTTAGAGTCTATTCCACTTAAATTTTTCTTAGATGATGTTAAAAAAAAAAAAAAAAAAACTAATTTTTGTAATGTTAAAGAAAGCGGTTCGGAGGAATTTGCCCCAATATTTTCTGAAATTGAAGTATAAAAAAACGCAATTGTAAGACCGACTATATTTGGTAACAGAGAAGCCGGCAATCTTTCAAATTTGAAGCTCAAAAAACGCAATTTTAGGTGATTTTCAAATGGAGTTTCAAGCGATTTTGCTTGGTATTCGGGGGTCCCTTTAAATTTTGCGAAATTGAAGATCAGGAAACGAAATTTGAGATGCTCCGTAATACTTTTGGCGAGGGGAGGGGGAGGGAGGTTCGGAAGAGTAATTGAACTAAAAAGAGAAAATAATAAGGAAAAAAGAAAAGAAATATATAGAACCGGCGGGGGGAGGGGGTAGCAGGTAGTTATAACTAAAGAAAAAATTTAGTTCAAAGATTTCTTTTTAAAATAAATTAAAATCTTATCCCAACATCATAAGTTTTACCCTAACAGAGCTCGGTGCCTTTTTGACCCTCGCACGACCTTGCACACAGGGACGGCGCGGTCCTGAGTATATGTAACGCTTTTAAGGCTGATACTCCGCAGTTTAAAAAAAAAAAAAAAAACTCACCAACACAATGGCTAGCTCAGGAACTGCTACCATTATATTGGTTTTAAGTTTGACCATTTTAACGGTGCTTTTAAAAACACCATTATATTATGAAAATGTTGACTTAATTACATTGTGATTGAAGGATATTTTGCTTTTTGAATGCTTTAAGGTAGTAGCAATGATGGAAATTAATTAGTTTTTTTACTATCAAAAGAAAAAAAAGTTATGAAACGTAGCAATGAAATGAACTCATAATCTTAATTGCTTCTGTTGTTTAGCATCCCAAATTTTAATCTTTTGATGTGTTGGAGTATTTAAAACAAAACCATGGAATTATTTCATTTACTTACGAATAATATTGTATAAGATTGAGAAACTGATTAGTTTTTTAAAATTATTTTGTTAAAAGTCCAAATTTTGTTTGCGAAAAACGTACTTTTTTGAATTTACAATGTTATCAATTTAGCTCAAATACACTTTTCTGAATGAGAAAACTACACAAAACGTTAACATTTAATTTAAATATTAAATACTTTTCGGATATATATTTAAACATAAAATTCCTCCACTTAAACTCATCCATTACACTGAATCTTGTTTATTAAATCTATAAGACATGTTAGTCTCAATCCTCTCTAAGCACTAAATTAAATTTTCAGCATCTTAATTACTCGTATCATGCATCCCAGTGCTATTTGCATCGCAGCAAAGTAATTCCAACTGTTTGATATTTACTAAAGAAAATTGCAGCTGCGAGCTCTCCGAATATTTACAATCAATACAGCTCTGCCTGGACAATTACTGGTGTTAATTCGGACTGTAGCTTTGTGCAGGCTCCTTTTGGAGCATCTTGGAAAGCATGTTCCGAAGTTTACAAATTAGATTCGTAAGTCCTAGCTAATGAATCTGATTGGATGCTCCAGAATCATTCATTATACTGCTGTGTGGACTAGCGACAGAAGAAAAAATTTCAGTGACTCATTTGCTTTGTTGTTTTTTTTAATCAAATGCTTTAGTTGTTTTTATATATCTGGTGCACAATATTTTGTGTTTTTTTAACTGCAACTAACTAGTTTTACTAAAAGCTTTGATCATTGGTGTCAAAACTTTTCAGCCAAAAGTTCTTTTTTTTTTGATAAAGAAGGAAGCTTTTTAAAAACATGAAACCATAAGTAGAGTGCAGTTGTTAATTAATAATTTTTGAGATTTAGAAAGTTCAACGAAAAAAACGATCTGAACAGAATAAAAACCACATAGATATTAGTATTTACATTTAAAATTTTTTGATGCATATTCCGTGGATAAAATATTTGGTAGATAACAATTTAATAAATAAATAACACTTTAATGAAAACATTGTTGCAGACGAGTAGGTAACTCTAAGTAAATCCGATGAACAAGTCATGATAAAAATGGCACAAATAAAAAAGTTTTGCAAATTAAATTAAACATTGATTTGGGTGTGTGTGCGTGTGTGTGTTTGGGTTCCTTTTTTACCGACTGCGCGTGCGCGACGCAAAGGAGGGTAATGTGTTTATCAGTCTATGTATGTATGTCTGTTCTTATGTGGCGTTCTAAAGGCTAAACGCCTTGGCTAATTTAGGTAATTCTTACGTCAATCGATTTGCCTTAATTTTGGGAGTGTCACTAAACACATGATAGTAATCAAAAGTACCATTTCAAAACCCAGTTACCATTTTGTCAGTTTGCGATCGGTTCACACTGGGTTTTACTCACTGTGTCGCACGCTACCTGCGCGCGACAAATGCAGGTAGTTTTCACTGCCTGAATTTTTTGTTTACTAAATCTACTAATTGGGGTCTCAGAGGCCGAGTGGTCTAAGCGATTGTTTTTCCCACTTGAGGCAGTGTGTCAAGACACCTTTGCTCCGGATGTACTTTCCCCTCTTTCTGATGTAAATTCTTTCATGTGTTCTTTATATGTAATATGTACTGCAATAAAAATATATCATGCGTAACGAAGGCAAGACACTCAGATTGTAGTCCTCATCAAAATAAACCCGTGCAATAAGCTCCAAAAGAGAGAAAATCTACTAATTCGGTTTTCATCTCTAACATTTAGCATTTGTTTTTGCCTTGGTTCAAGGGACTGAGTTTCGCGACGTGTACTTTCTTGAGAGGCTTTTTTAGTTTTGCGAGAAGGATTTTACTGACGTCGTTTCCGATTTCGCGTTATCATGACTTATACAGGCTGTTTATATAGCTGTGCTGTGGTTGACTTAAGTTCGCGCATTTTTGTCGAAGGTCAAGCACATGTAGCTTTAAGCCGAGTTAGGTCCCTTGAGGGACTAATTATCTGTAGTTTAGACCACCGCAAGTTACTTACTTAACCTCACGATACAAACTCTCTCAATGAAATGACAAGGTTGCGAAATGTACCGCCTTATAATCATAATAACTAAGTCAATGAAAATTAACTAAAAAGTGTAAAATAAAAAAAAATATTAAAAAAAAAAACAAAAAACCCGACTGCGTAAAAACCAAAAAAACTAAAAAGAAAAATGTATAAGCCCAGTAGTTTAAAATGTATTAAGTACTATTAAATAACTACACACCGTTGAAATAGTTTTATATACAGTTATAAAACTATTTCAACGGCGTAGTTATTTAGTAGTACTTAATACATTCTAGAACTACTGGGCTTATACATTTTTCTTTTTAGTTTTTTTTTGGTTTTCACGCAGTCGGGTTTTTGTCTTTATTTAATAATTTTTTATTAGTTCTACTATTAAGCGTACAAATTCCACAAAAGAATTCTGAGATATATTCTGCACCAGTAGGTAAGTGCCAATAATGTTTCAGACCAAAAAAATTTAGAACAGGATAAAACCAATTCGAAAGGTAAGAATATCTAATAACATTAAAAGGAAAAATAAATTACGGGTGAGCTGAGTTCGGGAAGGGGGGGGGGGGGTGTAGGGGGGGGGGTTTAAGGGAGGGAAAACGGTTTATCACGATTTCCGGAAAAACTAAGAGTGCTATCGAAAAAAACTAAAATACAAAGTTGTTGGTAATAAAAAGATCTACAACTTTTGTACTTGCACTTTTTTTCTATAATCTCAAAATATATGCGAAAAATTCAAAAAACCGACTTTTTGGTTTTTATTTTTATATCCCACAAAATTTTTTTTCACTAAATTTACTGAAAAGTTACCTTATTATGTCCCAAATACGCTGTAATTTTTTGGGTTTAAAATATTTATTTTTTCTCCTTATTTTAATTCAATAGTAAAAACGCATCAGAATTTTGAATCAAAAAATCTCACGTCAAAATATCTGATTTTTTTTGAAAAATCGGAGCAAGTTTTTTTTGTTGGAATCTCTACTTTTAATGGTATGAAAAACAATATACAATACTATGGAAACTTTTCGCAAAAAATGAAGAAAAAAAAAAAAAAAAAAAACTCGAATTTGAAAAAAAAAATTATTACTATGTAAAATTTTAAGCTAATTTGCCCTTTAATTACACAAAAAAGGTATAGAACATTTATTTCGTTTAAAAAGTACTTCATTCATTTTAACAAAACGCTTTGTTATCTCTTGTTATTTATCAATATTTATCGTTAACTATAATCACATCCTTTACTTATCTATTAGTTTCCGCGTCTTTGATGGCTTTTCTTCATCGTTATGCTCAACTATTGTTCTTGATTCCGGTAGATCTTCGAAATTTTCTAGACTATCATCATCTTCGTCTCCAATATTTTTTCCAGTCTGCATTAGTTCTTCATCCCCAATTTCATCTAAATCATTAACTTCCTCGTAGGTTTTTACTTCACATTGGCGCATTTTTCAGAACCGTGTGAATTTGAACATAGATTCGTACACTTTAAACCATGTTTTCGGCATCCATATTTTAGGCTGTTGCATGCAGTTTCACAGCTGCAACAAATAGTTTTCAGCAATATTTCCGGAATTAATTCTTTTTCGGTCAATTTGGGCATAATACCCGTGAGATGTTGTTTCCAGCCCCAATCTGTTGCTGTCAGTTTATTACCGAACCAAGTTTGAAGCTAATAATAAGCCCTGTAACAATGTTGTTCTGCTTCGCTTTCTGTAGGTGAAAGATTTGCCAATACGAAAGATGATTTAATTCTTGCTAACCTCTAGTTTGTTTCATTTCTGAAGAATAGAAGCAATGCAAAGTTCTAGGGAAAAATGTTAGTTTTAAAGTGTTGAAATATATTACATACCCAGAGACAACAGAGAAATATCTACCTACTGTGGCTTCTAGAAATATTCGTCACTTGGAGGATAAAAACGCCATGGAAGTCATTGCGCACTGAAATATTTTCGGAAAAGTTCAAAATTAAAATTATCGTCTGTGTTTTTTTTTTATTATTTTTTCCCTGCAGTGAAACTTAAAAAATCGTTTGGAGTTAATTTTAGCTTGTTTACTTCTTGAGTTCTTTGTATTATTTAAAAATGGCTCGTATTCGTTAGATGACAGCAAACACAATTGGAAAACTGATTTTTTTTTCATAATATTTAAGGTAACACAGTTCAAAACTGCTGAAGTAGCTCATTTATCCCATCCTACAGTATAGCTTGCTATTCGTAACTCCAAAAAACTATAGGGGGCACTGCAGTCACCGTCTAATGGTGGATGAGAAGGGTAAAACATACCCATGCTGTAGCTTGATTTTTAATTATTGTAGTATATTTTTAGTTTCAGTTTGTGTCAATGTAACATGGAAAATTTCATTTTTCGAGTAATTAAAGTGTACATTTTAATAAAGAGCTTAAAATTTTTACATAGTTATGACTTTTTTTTTTTTTTCAAATTCGAGTTTTTTTATTTTCTTCATTTTTTGCGAAAAGTTTCCATAGTATTTATTGTATATTGTTTTTTATACCATTAAAAAGTAGAGATTTCAACAAAAAAACTTGATCCGATTTTTAAAAAAAATCAGATATTTTGACGTGAGATTTTTTGATTGAAAATTCTGATGCTTTTTTACTACTGAATTAAAATAAGGAGAAAAATTAAATATTTTAAATCCAAAAAATTACAGTGTATTTGGGACATAATATGGCAACTTTTTATTAAAATTAGTAAAAAATTTTTTTTTTTGTGGGAGATAAAAATAAAAAACCAAAAAGTCGGTTTTTTGAGTTTTTCGCATATATTTTAAGGTTATAGAAAAAAGTGCAAATGCAAAACTTGTAGATCTTTTTATTACCATCAACTTTGTAATTTAGTTTTTTTCGATAGGACTCAATCTTGATAAACCGTTTTCCCCCTTAACCCCCTACACCTCCCTTCCGGAACTCAGCTCGCCCGTAATTTATTTTTCCTATTAATGTTATTAGATTTTCTTACCTTTCTAATTGGTTTTATCCTGTTCTCAATTTTTTCGACTTTTTTCCATTTTCAAAGCTATTGGCACTGGCCTACAGGAGCAAATGAAAACTAGCCGCTGACAGTAACTGCAATTCAAATGAGAATTAGAGTGGTATAGTCTGTTTCGATGCAGCTGGTTTTTCTGCTAGATGAAGCATCGCTCACTCAAAACAGTTTTTGCCTGTATTTGATTTTCTTCTAGTAAATTCATCGTAAATGTAGAATGACGAAGTTGTAAGCCTTTTTCCAAGACACTGTGTTTTGAGTTAGATGGAGCATTATTCCCTCAAAACAGTATTTGCTTGTATTTGATTTTCCTTCTTAATAAGCTAATCCTAAATGTAGAATGACAGTAAAATATTTCAAGTTACTTCAAAACAAGTTACAAGAAATTTTTCATAAAAGTTGATGCATAATAGAAAAAGTGAATTTGTTTAAACACAAATCCTTCCTTTAAAATTGAAACCTACATAGGCCTGGTTTCTTTTGCAGATGCATTTACAAAACCTTTGATTGCGCAAAATTATGTCAAGATGCCAGGCCACCACGACATATGAGTACAAAATGTACAATTAGGAAAAATAATTTTTTGATCCTTCTCAAACTCTCAAAATGATCAACTGATAAAACAGACTTTTCATTGAAAAAAAGAGATGTTTATATTGAATAAATAAATTGTGGAGATTTCAAACATACTGATGAAAAGCAATAAAATGTGAAATTATCAGTCTATAAAATAAAAGCGTCTGCTGATAACATGCAATATTCCAGAAAGGAAATACACCTTAAAAATAACCATGAAGCTAAAGTAAATGCTAAAATCTTAAAATGGCATGAAGCCTCTCGTGAAACGTAACTACTTGTAATAAAAACTTCTTGAGGATATAACCTTTCGGTGAAATATAACAGGGAGGATGTAGGTGGAAACGTTTATTCATTAATCTATATTTCTATCTTCTTCAGTTATTTAGCTGAAGTATTTCACATAGTTAGCAGCAAATTTTTAATTTACTTTATTCAAATTTATTTGTAACGGATGTTTATATGCTTAATGGTTGTAATTATGTGTAAGGAAGCGTGCTTATACGGTTTTGTGAACAAATATTCGTAATTTTTATCACAGTCGTAAGGAGTAAAAAAATAAGTTTTTTGCTCAATTTATAATAATTAAAAGTGATAGAAACACATCAAAATTTTTGTACCTTATGCATAGCTTTATAATTCTCTTTCTGAGACTTACAACTAGAGTGAAGTCTAAGAAACCAGTTTTTGTAGCTTTGCTTGTATTAGGTGATGGCTTGAAGATTTAATAAAATAGCAAAAAATCTGCATGAAATACACCAGGGCTATTTCTGCTTTAGCCCTGGCTAATAGGCGGTAATTTACTGAATAGCAAAAAATCTTTTTTTTTTTAAATTAATTGATGTGCCTAAATCATACCAGAAGCGGTATAAAAAGTAATACTTAAATCTCAAAAATAACCATCCAGTTTAAGTATTATAAACATTTTTGAATTTGCATTTTTACCCTTTTCTACAGAAACATATATTTCATAGCTAATTTAATATAGTTAAGTAACATTACGGATAAAATATTTTGAAACGAGTGGAATTGGAAGAGAGTAGAAGTTCCTTTAACAAATGCATGAGATTCAAGAAATGCATTGGGAAATATCAAATCACATTACGTAAACAGAAGATTAATGGTGGCAGCCAGTTGTATCTCACTACTGAACTGGGAAATTTTCTTCAAGAGCGCAAAAGCTCCATTTTCATAATTAAAAAAAAAAGGAATACCTAATAAAGATTTAACAAAGACGGAACGAATTGATCTTGGTTCCTCAGAAGCTCCTGTCAAATTTGCTTTGATGTTTGTTTATTTCCAGGAAACATATGCATCAAAAAGAAAATGGTGCAACATTTTGAATTTGTAAACCAGAAATACAGTTAAGATGCATTCTGTCCGTAGTTTTAGTTTTACATAGTTTGAAGTAAAAAAGGAAATTGCAGGGTGAGTTTTGAAATTAATTACTTATATTTTTACTAATGCAATACCGAACCAAAAAGGCAATACCAGTATGCGGTATTTTTAAAACCTGCTACCGGAATACCGGTATTAATACCGGTATTGGAAATTTCGCAAAAAAGGACCAAAAACTATGTTATTTCGTTGCTATTTTTCCCAATCTTGTGTAAAAAATGCATTAATTACAAAAATTTATTGAGAACAAATAATTATAAAATGGAGGAACAACTATTATAACAAATTCAATATCAATGAGGAACAATGCATCTCTTTAAATTGTCACTAAGTCTGAAACTCAGTGCACAAATTTCCTGCCGGGTAAAAACTCTTCCTGAATTAGCTTATCGGCGGTACTGTTAATAATGTGCGATACCTACATCTCCTCTGATTTCCTCGAAGTCCTTTCTTTTCAAGAAATTCGCTCCCTTGCGTGCTGCTGGTTTTGGATACATAGTTTTTTTATTGTACTTTCTGCAGTATTATTATTATTTTTTTTAAATTATCATCTAGTTGTAATTTCTCTTCGAGAGACGGTTCTTTTCAAACGTTAACATCTTACACGATTTTCCCTTCATTAGTATAAGTAACTGTTTGCTATTTATTACTCTTTTAGTTGGAAATTTACAATGAATGCAACTAAATTTGATTCTTTTGATTGCTTTTTTTAATCGTTTTTGGTTTCTTTTCAAATTTTCTTTATAAATATATAAATCTCTGAAAATATTTTCCAGTTCACTATGCCGCATTACTCTATGCGAATTTATTTAGAAGGAACTTTATAACTTCTAATAATTATCCCACCAAGTTTTTATGCAGCTAAATAGCGAGACACTGCAGCACCCCAACGCCGGGGACAACAAATTTCCATTTTTCTCCCCCCTTACGAGAAAAGTTTTTTTTTTTTTTTTTTTTTGCGAAATTCAGTACAGTCGAGAAAAATATTTAAAAAATATATCGTAAAATATATGGCTTCAATTTTTTATCAGTTCGAATAAATTATTCACTGCAAAAAATACATTTGTAGTTATACTTCAAATTGACTTTGGGATAAAGGGTAAATGAAAAAACGAGGAAGTGGTAAAAATAAAACGTGATGCACATAAACGCACAAAATGCGATTCACCACACATCTATTGATGAAAATCATTTTGGGTATGACTTCCTCTACTTGTGCTACTTTTTGTTCTTTCCACTACTTTTGTTTACAGATAGTCGATGAATTCGTCTTTTGAAGTCTAATTTTTGCATCAATAGATTGAGATTGCTACCGATTGATTTTGATCAAAAAAGAAGTTCACATCTAACTCGACAGTAGGTACATAATAAAGGAACTGAAAACTCTTTCATTAAAAACTATTTATTACTTTTAGCTAACACCGAACATACCGGTATTTTACTTCAGTAAATACCGGTATTACAAAATTTCAAAATATGTCAAAATACCGGCATTTGAAACACCGGTATACCGGTATTGCAATCACTAAATTCAATATTAGCTTTAGAAAGTTCGCATTCGAAGGGCAAGTCGTTAATTTCACAGTCATAAGCCCTCATAAGGTAGTTCTTCGATTCTACTGCAATTACAACATATTATTAGAGCACATCTAATAAAATGTTACCTCTACAAAAAAATAAGTTAGTTTTTGATCCATATATTTCAAAAAAAGGGAATGTATACAAAATTTTCGATAATAATTTTAAAATAAAAATTGTTTTACACAAATATATAGTTTATACTAGTATTAAAAGTGTAATACATTGATGGTAGAAAAAATAAAGGATTCATTTTTGAACTTTCATGAAATGTTCAATGCAAGTAATAACTAGTATGTTGTGGCCATCACGAAACTTTCTTCTATATTTTTCCTTTTTCTGATCCCTCCCCATGCTTGACGAGGAAGCAATATTCCTACCAAAAACAAAATTACACATGCAAAAACTTGACGACCATCCCAATGTCTGAATTATTGTAAAAACAAAACAAGGATCGAAAATTGAAAGTTACTTTAAAAACCTTACTTGAATTAATTACAAATATTTTATTTATTAACAAACATAAGATGGCAACAGTTAAAAATTTTAAATCATTGAGATAATATTTCCGATCATTTCCATACAATTAAAATCACGAGAAATACGCAGACGACAATCTATTACGATTTATCTTTCTTATTGTTGCATTAATAAAGCTATTTTTATTCGCAAAAAAAAGAAAAAAAATCAACACCTCTTGGAGCGATTGGAGTCAAAATTGAACCAAAGCCTGTTTACGTATGGATTCACATATATTCCAAATTTCCACCAGAACGTAGCATTACTTCTTGAGATAGGGCACTCACAATAGAAAAAAAGAACGGATGATTGCGCTACCCCCTTTTTAGCTGTTGACACCAAAATAAAATCAGCTCTTATAGGGTCAGGTGGGGTAAAATGGGTATAAAATAGCCTACTTTTGGATTTTGACTCAAATATTTTTGTCAAAATATTTTGTTTCTAAATTTTTTTTTGTTTTATATATACATTACATATGTTGAGAGTAGAATTAAATGATTTTCACACGTAATTTGATACAAATTTATTTTTGAGAGGAGTGTTTATGACTATATGTTTTCTATACCCATTTTACCCCGCGCAGGTGAAAATGGGTAGCCTCTGGGGTAAAATGGGTACTGAAGTCTAAGAAGTGATAAAAAAGCAAACTATTTGTTCAATGCAGTGTGATATTATAGACTTAAGAGTCAGTTAACAAAATTTTACAATTTAATTTTAAAAAAATAGTGCAAACAGTAAATTTGACAAAATATTAATGAGGTTTCTTTCAATGCATGATATCCATACTTGTCATTCTTTAAAAAAAGTAATGGCCTCTATTGTTAAATTGTGGCTCATTAATTTTTTTTTATTATTTGATGTTTTTCAATGAAATCCATGCCATGTATATCAGGAAAAATAAGAAAACTCCCCCATCTCGGATTTTTTAAAAATATTTCATCTCATATTATTTCCCTCAACAGCCATATATTTGTGAATAAATTCTTTTTTGCTTGTTTCCTCTAAGTATAATATTTATACCCAGACACTTGTAGTTAAACTTTGCTTCATAGGCATATTTTTAGCAGTTTCTATTCCAGATACTTCCTCTGAATGGAAACTTTCTTTTTCCACTATTTTTTATTTTCTTTTTTTTTAATTCATTATTTTTCCCACTTTCAACTCTTAGCCTTTCTGAAACATCTTTGCCAATGTTACCTGTATTTGCCAGCATACATTTAAGTTGTTTTAAATAACTCATGCAGGTAGTTGTCAAATCTGAAGCTCTTGTTGAAATTGCAGACAATATTGCACTTTTCAAATCTTTATAAGGTGACGAAATCGTGCTTTGTGAGGCATAATTTTCGGAGTGAAACAAGGATGTGTTCTGTGAATTTAAAGGTTCATTAGAGAAATTGGTAGCATCTGATTGCAATCAAATACAAATGTGACGACCAGCAACAGGCTGGGCCCAGCATATTCTGAGGAAATTGTTATTTTGTGCGCAAGTGCACTAAAACTCTAAAATAAGTATACCGCTGGCTTCTTATTATTTGTTATGATAGAGCGAAGTTTATTTTATAAAGTCATGGTATTGGCATACTTTTATGTTTCAATCATTTTAAATTAACCACAAATGAATTAATATTCATTTAAAGGAAACTATTCTGTTGTATCTTTTAAAACAACTTGTTAGAATGATAAGCCTAACCATGTACCCATTTTACCCCATTTTCAAAATATGAGATAAAAAATTGAAAAAAATTTTTTTTTCTTCCCTGTAAGTTGAAGCAGCAACAAAAATGTCCAACTAAAGATATTATGACACAGTGATAAAAATTTCTCAAAAATCAGGAACTGGAGATACAAGTTTAAGCAGACAACATGCGGCTTGAATTTATCTACTTCAATTTAAAGTGTTACCTCTCACTAAAAAATAATCTATTGGAAAAATATATTTTGTGAAACAAAATTCAGAACAGTCAAGTATAATGTCCCACTCAAAAAAATGCAAATTTAATTTAAAATAATTTGTTTTTAAAACCATATATTTTGACTACCCATTTTACCCCACTACCCATTTTACCCCACCTGACCCTACCCACTAAGGGCTACTTGTCAAAAAATTTTTGTTTGATTCCGTTCGTTATTTCTTGAGATACAGCAGTCACAATCGACGACAAAAAAGTTCTATAACTCAACCCCCGTTTGAGCTATTGACACCAAAATTGAATCAGCATCTGCTCCTGTTAAGGACAACATATGGACTAAATTTTGTTTGATTCCGCCAGTTACTTCCTGAGGAATAGCAAGCACGCGTAACTCAAAAAACGTCCCATTGCTCCACCCCCCTTGGAGGAATTCGCGCCAAAAATCAATGGGCACAAGTTCACATAGGGGCACATATGTGTACCAAATTTCGATCAATTTCATGCGGTAGTTTTTGCTGTAGAGCGGCCACAAAAAACTGGTCACACACAGACGTGACACACACACACACATACATACATACACACACACAGACAGACAGACATTTTCCAAAAATAGTCGAAATGGACTCAGCACACCTCAAAACGTTCGAATCCGTCAAAATTCGAAATTCGAAAATTTGCACGAATCCAATACTTTCTTCTATGTATTAGATATAGAAGAAAGTAATAAATCAAAGTGCCCAGAAATGTCAAGTTAGTGTTAAAGTAAGAGTAATTACCTATCAGTATACAACGAACAAAATGACTGTATTTAGTTTAAGTATTATTAGTGCTATATTTTATCTCTGCAGTTTTGATCTACATTCTAATGTTTGTAATAATTATCTCAAAATTTGGCGATAAAAATGTTTTCATCGACAATTTTATTTTAATGTTTTAACATAGATCAATTTTGCTTTACGACACGTGTTGTGTTTTGTCCAAAAAGATTAACACTAGGTCGGTAATGTTCAATGGAATAGCAAACTAAGAAGATGATTATTCAGAGTATATTTTAAGAAACATTTTAAAATTCGAAGCAAACACAAAGGCGGGTTACAAAAAAGTTGCAAAAGCGGGTGCCGATGATTGATGTTAGCATTAAAAAATGTTTATTTAAAGTCATGCGACTATCTTTTTTCCTCATCAGAAAACCTTAGAAACTTCTTTTTAAATAACATGGAAGCATAGCGTACATTAAGAGTAGTCTTTTCAACACAGAAATTTCGGTTTGTGTCTTTTAATCTGCATTAAAGATGCCTGAAAAAAGAATCTGGTTTACTTTTTTTTTAAATTTTTTCTTATGCTTCAGAATTTATTCTATTTTTCCAAATTACTGAAATGCAAAATTTTCTCTGTGTAATAATAGTGCTTACGCTGTTTGTGGAAAAACAAAGCTTGGATGTCATTCAAAGTGACGTCCTTCTTTCTTTTTGTTCAAATTCATAGCAAATTATACCCAACCTCGAGGTGCAAATCTGATTTGACTTACAACCTGGAAAATTTTACCAAAAAAAAAAAAAAAAAGGGGAACAATTACCAACTCGAGGGGAGTTGGTAATTGTTCCTCTTTTTTATGTATCCTTTTTTTGCGTGAAACACGCGTGAGGGGACATTTTTGCCAAAAAGCAAAAATGAATGATAAAATTTATAAACACTATCAACCAAAAATACAAACGTTAAAAAAGAAAATAAAAATGCAAAATTTTCACGCACTTATTTAGAATTACGCAGTAAACGCAGTCCAAGCAGTAAACGCGCACATATTTTGTATTAGAAAATCCTTGTAACACTGGAACAAGTGGATAAAATTTGGTTTTGTTATTTTGTGCTTTTAACGTTGTTTTTATTTTTTCCCTACAGTGATTATCAGTTTTGGCATTCATTCTAATCTTTGTAAAATACGTCACCTAATGGGTGTTTCAAGGAAGAAAAAGTTAGCTAAAGGTTAACATTTTCTTTTTTTTTGTCAGTATTATCTGGCTAATATTTTAAAGTGATAAAAATGTTAAAATGGGGACAGATTTATTAATAGTCAGCTTGGAATGAGTAGGGAAGGATGGAACAATTTTACAAAAATATATCTAACAAATTACTTTCCACTGCTACAACATTATAAATTTCAGAACAAAAAATAGATATTTTGCCATGTTTAAAAAATTTAAAATTTATGGCAAAAAATGCAATGCAAGTTTTAAAAAACAATTACCATAAAGATAATAATCTTACTTCCATTCCTTACAAATAATCGAAGGGTGAGGCTTGTATTTGAAATTTAATATACAGGCGTAGTTTCGGAAAATATTGAGTAAAATGACAATACTTATGAGATAAGGTTTATTGAAAATTGATGAGATATATTCCATCTAACATTATGCTTTAAACATTAAGTTTTCATCAAGTGAGAAATGTTTCTCTGCTTAATAGGGTTAAATAAAAATTTTTGGTGGGGCATTTTTTCAGCAATGTCTATTTCATCAGAAAAAGTATAATCAAGCATTATTATTCAGTCCCATTCATCCATCTCTGAGCCATATGCTGTCCCATAATTCCCTTTACACAACATTTGAATAAAATTGCTCATAACTAGAAGCATGCTATATTTTTAAGCTCGTGATAGCCTTATCGGTAAGGTGTCGGACTCGTAACCAAAGGGACCTGGGTTCGATGCCAGCCGGTTGAAAATCTTCTGTGTTTGTTAATGGTGACTGGGACACGTTAAATATGTCTTGGTCACAAAGTCCTCTAAGGGAATCAATATCTGTGGGGGTGCTAAACCAGGGATTGCTCGGCTTCTGGTCTAGATTAAAAAGGCAGTGGTAACACAGTGGTGTTAAAAAAAATTGCATCACCCGCGCTGCAAAGGAGAGGAATATCATCCCGACCGCATTCAACACACAGCCAAGCATCCCGTATCCCAGATGATTTGGGGATGTATTTCTGATCAAGGAGTTGGTGGGCTTCACTTTGTGCAAGGAACAGTATACGCGCAGGTGTATATTGGCAGTTTGGAGAAGAAATTGCTTCCTACGATCCGGGATCACATTACTTCAGTTCCAAACGTCATTTTCCAGGATGATTCTGTTCCGTGCCATAGGGAAAAACTGTGGTAAGTAACAATTTAAAAACCTTTATCCTGCTTTAGACTTAAATTGACATGGGGTTAAGTAATTTTTTTTCTCTAACCTCATACGCAGGTTTCAGAAATGGAAAAATGAGCATGGGGTCAGCAGTTTGCCTTGGCCCAGAAACAGCCCCGACCTGCGTAAAAAATTATCGGATTCCTGCTGTTAAATGTTTATTTCATAAGTTTTTCAAAATTTCACATACATTCATCGCTAATCGGTCGACCAAAACCTCTCACATAATCCCATTGTGAAAATGCAAGGGTGATGCAATTTTTTTTACCAGCACTGTATCTTCAGTGCCCCATCCAACCGGTGAATTTACAAATAGTGGTAGGTACTAGGGACCCTAAAGTGTGATATGATATGATATATTTTAGGCTTTATTTAACTGCTACTTTATTAACGTTACGTCATTAGGTGTATAAAACATTAAAAGCAATTACGTTGACGGTTACAAATAACATTGAACACTTAAAGTAAGAAATAACAACGTCAAAAAAGCACAAATTGCAGATTACTGCAGACACGTGTTTCGGCGTTACAGGGAACGCCTTTTTCAATGCAAAAAGTAAGGAGCTTATGGATGAAAAGACATCCGACAAAAGCTTTTGTCGGATGTCTTGCGTCTGCAGTAATATGCAATTTGTGCTTTTTTGACGCTGTCATTTATTACTTTACTGTTCAACACAAAGATATTTATTTATCTTATTGAACACTTACTTTTTAGAAACGTTGCTATTTACTTTATACGATGTGAAACAGCATTTACTGATATGAAACACCAGACAATAATGCTAAAATAATTTCCAGAAAGAAGTATGGTGTTATAACTGTTTACCCTGGTGGAAGCGTCAGCATCAAGAAAAATGTTCATGCAGCATAACAATTGCCCTATCTCTCCCAGCGTTCCATCCTTATCAACTTTCCTCTAATTATTAAAATATAGTGAATACAACACTATGTCTTTATTCGTTAAAATGTTTAACAAAACTACTTCTTTCAGAAGAAATTAGTTGTAACTGTACTCTGTAGTTAGTGTTAGATAGGGTAGACCTATACATGCATCGGTGAATAAAGTCTTGTGGAATATAGTTAAATTACACATAAATCTTACTTTCTTTCCTTTCTTTAGGTAATTTATTTCATTAGGTTGAATTTTATCTCTTAATCTGCTGTTTCTTTCTTTGGGGTTGCTGATTTCTTTGAAGAAGTGAAGTATTTAGCTTAGAAGCAAAGTAATTAAAAATAAGTATCTGACTTTCTTTAATCACATTTTGTGCTCGCTAATTTTTGGGTTATTATGTATTAAATGGAACAAAATTTAAATTACAGTCATCTATAACATATAACAGGAACTAAGTACAGTTGAACCCTCTTAAAACGATCACGTTTAATATGAAAGCACTGCTGAAATGAACATTTTGTTCGTTAAGTTTAGTTTACTATCTAATTACATTAAAAATTTCACGTATATTATGCACATTAAATTGAAAGTCTGGGCTAAGACGAACAAAAATTTCTTTTGTATTTACTTAAAACGTTCGTGGTTGAATACTGTAATTTTCTTTTTTAGAAATTATTCATCATTTTTTCAGGTAGTGGAAGTTCCATTGTGTATCGAGAGAAATACCTATTAAATATTTTACACAGAAAATTCAGCCCAACTGTTCATATTCCATTGTGGATTACAACCTTCCATTGTCATTTTTCTTATTCAGTAATTTCCAAAAGAACTCATTTATATGAAATAAGTGATTTTTTTGTGATGTACTAGTAGCAAGATTACAGTGTGTGCATTAGTAGTGATATTTTTCAAATACATGTAAGCATTTCTTCGTTTTTTCACTGTATCAGTCATTTACGGTTGTTACGAATGATGGCTAATATTAACAAATTCGATGATTTTCGACATTTCGTAGAAGCCGAGGTTTGCTGTACCTATCTTTTAGAGTTTATATTGTGGAGATAGGGATGCTCCAAGTAATCGGCAGTACTGATTAATCGGCCATAAGCAGTCATTTTGTTAATTATTTATTATCAGCAGAAAAAACATTTAAAAAAAAATTAAAAAAAAAAACTCTTTAGAAAGAAACTATGATGAATACATTTATCTTTACTAATAATAAAAGCTGAAAGACTCTCTGTCCGGATCTCTCTCTCTCTCTGTCTGTCAGAATCTCTGTGACGCGCATAGCGCCTAGACCGTTCGGCCAATTTTCATGAAATTTGGCACAAAGTTAGTTTGTAGCATGGGGGTGTGCACTTCGAAGCGATTTTTCGAAAATTCGATGTGGTTTGTTTTCTATTTAAATTTTAAGAACAAAATTATCATAAGATGGACAAGTAAATTACGAAATTATCATCACGTGGAACCGCAACATGGGCACAAGCCAATTGGCGAGATACGAAATTATCATAACGTGGAACCGTAACATGGGTACAAGCCAATTGGCGAGAAAATTCACCATTCATTATTTGTAGATATACTGGCGAACCAAAAGACCTTTTAATTTTTCTATTACGGGCAAAGCCGTGCGGGTACCACTAGTTAACAATAAAGTAATATATTTTTCTGCAAACATTAATATGACATGTGGTATGAAAGTGTGCATAGTAAAAGCAAAACAAACGTTTAGAAAGTACATAAAATTAAACAAAATATTACAGGATAACCCTAATCCTTCTTAAAGAAAATCAAGATCATTTCCTAAGATATGATTCTTATGATACCCTCAAACAGCTTTTGACGAAGCAACATTTATTTTTCAATTATTGTGTTCCTTCTAACTCTACATATGATTGCATCATACATTTTACTAATTACAGTTTACATACAGTGGCTCCCAAAAGTGTTCGTACACTTTGAAATTTTTAAGTAAAACCAAAATAACTCAAAACTGAATTTGAATATGAAGTCCAATATTTTTTCACATCATTCCTATGTCATTCTAAATACAACAAATTGGGTGTTTCAAAATATTGACGGATCTTCATTTTGAAATGGGTCAGAAAACGAAGCGACAGAGAAATAACACGCCACAAAAGTCATCGTACACTCAAATATTTTCGAATAAATTCATGATTAAAATTATCATATGCCGTTTTATTAATATTTTTGCATTGTGTTGACCCTTATAAGTCATTTGGCTTTAATTGTTTGTTAATTTATTCCTTAATATTTTGCTTATTACTGTAAAATGGCTGGTATTCGTAAAAAACCGCAAAAACCATTCAAAATTTGAATTTTTTTCCCCACAATAGTGGTAAATTTGTTTGAAATGTCTCTAAATTACTTATTTGTATAGTAAAGTATTTGATAAAATGCTTTAAAGAAAGAAATCGGACCGAAAACAAGGTAAGAGAAGGTCAACCGGCAAAGTTGACGAAACGTGATCGGAGATTTTAAGTTAAAAAATAAATGAAAAAACACCTTTGAGTGCTGTAAAATTTTCTGCAGAGTTAAATGAAACATTTTACATTTAATTTTCACCTAAAATTGTTCACCAAGTTATTAAATGGGACCTCTTCCCGCAGAAATTTTCTTGGTCGTGCGAAAAACAGAAAGCTTACGCTTTTCGTCGCAAAATCAATGATAAATAAGCTCAAAACGTTTTGGAATCACGTCTTACTTACAGATAAAAATTAATTTCACATTTTTGGTTAAATTATTGTGTAACTGTAAGTAGAAGAAAAAATTAGGAACTTAATCTTAAGAACTTATTTGGATCAGTTAATCAGGACGGTGGAGGTGTTCTAGTGTGAGGGTGCATATCAGCATCAGGACTTGGTAGTTTGTAATTTTTTGATGAAATAATGAATCATAGTGTTCCTTTAAATATCTTAAAAACCAATTTTGAACTCTTAGCCAAAAGTTTGGTTATTGGAAACAACTTTGTTTTTTTATCAAGATAACGGTAAGAAGCACACGGTTTTCAACGTTTGCTTCTAGTGCCTAAAAAATTGTCCTAAAGTTTAGAAAATACCCCATAAATCTCCAGATTTTAACTTAATGCAACGTATTTGGAGATATCTGGAGACTAGATTACGAAAATAGGGCTTTAAAACGAAAATAGAGCTAGAAACGTAAAACTCGAAGCGTGATTGAACACTTACTCAGAAATTACGAAAAAAAAAAAGAAAAAGAAAGAAAAAGAATGAAATCTATTCCAAGACGTTTAAAAGGTGTTATGAATACTGTATGATCTTCTACTAATTAATAACTTAAATCAAAAGTTAAATTATTTAATAATATATAGACATTTTAAAAAGTGTACGAAGACTTTTGTGAGATAAAATTTACGGCACTTTTTGGTTTTTGATTTTTAAAAAATGAAGTTTTAATATTTTTTTAAAACTTTTCATGTAGTTTTCTTAAAAATTGATCATAGATCTTATAATTAAATACTTATTCCGAAATATTAATTCTAACCAATGGATTGGAGCCTATTTCGTTGAAAGTCGTAGGTGTACGAAGACTTTTGGGAGCCACTGTAATTAATTTTTCCTTCAACAAAAACGTAGTTATTAAAAAATATCATTTGATCATTATTTTTTTCTACAAACTTTGGGTGAAGTAATGTTAGTTTCTTATTTATTTTTAGAATTTTGAATAAATACACACACGCATACGATGTTGAAACCTTTTGTTATGTGTCGATACTTTTCTCCTTTAGATAACGTTATAGTTTTTAGCCTACTTTCCCAGTAAAAGTCAGAGAAAGAAGAAAATTGGAAAGTAGGGTATTGAGATGGGGGAAATGTTGGGGCATCAGACTCCGACTCCGACTCTTGTGCCCGAAAATTAGTCGGATTCCGACTCCCCGACTTCGACACTGACTTCTTAGTTTTGGCATAAATTTATACACGGAGGAAAAATGACTGTCCCCGATTCTTGGATATTCGACTCCGGTTGTGATTCCTTTATTCCAAAATGAGTCCAACTCCGACTCCACAAACATTGGCAGATTTGAGTAATCTGAGAATAACCAATTCCAATTCCGAGTCTTTAAATTAAATACCTTCGTCTCCCGAGTCTGACTCTTTTATCCCAAAATGAGATTGACTCCGACTCCGCAGCCATGGTTCTAACTGTGAAATAATTATTGTTAATATGACTTGTTTTTATTTTCACTTTAAAGTTTTAATTTATGTAATCAGTTTTCGTCGGATAAACTCGAAGTCCTTTATGTTTCTACATTAAGATATGCGTAGACGTTTTTTTTTTTTTGACAACGAAAATTATTTCTTTAAGTCGAAATTTTTTTGTTTTTATTTATTTTGGAAAGTACATAAATTCATTAAAAAAAATATTTTTTGGCAACAGGGGAAAAACAAACTTTTTTTTTGATACGATGTATTTATTTTAATGAGCTTATTAATTTTAATTTGTTTTTATTCTTTTTGAAAACTGTTAAAGATTTTTTTAATGGAAAAAAGTGTATTAGCTGCTTTGTGTAAAAGGTGCTGCTATTTTATTTGTTCGTTTATTTATTCATTTTTTTACGCATCTATTTTTTTTTTTGATAAGAGAGGCTTATTTCATCCCCAGAATTTGGCTTAAAATATTAAAAAATCATGTTTGAAATAATTAGCGATTTTAACTATTTTTGAGAATATTGATCTGATACTAGAAAGTAGATATGGGTATACGTATATGCTCGTTAAGTTCTAGACGGAACGTCTTATTAAGAATAAAAAGTCCTGGATTAAATGAATAATAATAATTAAATACAAATTGACATTAAAATTTCTTCTAAATTGGCCTTTTGGCTACCCCTAATTATTAAAATTTTCAAGCCTCGTTAACATAATGTAATTTTGTTAAAAAAATTAAGAAAATAGTGCAAAGAAATTGGATGAAAATTGGAAATTATTTTGGGAAAATTAGGAAAGTGTAGAAAAACTAATCATCTCTCGGAAATAAAGTATTAACTATTTCTAATGTCGAAATTATAAAAGGAAAAAATGTTGGAGAAATTGGCAGCATTAAACATTATTATTATGATCATAAATCGGCATCGCCGATAAATTGGCCGATTATCAACAGCCGAAAAATCCGTAATCGGTAAATCGGCCAATTTGCTTATTGGCGTATCCCTAGTAAAGACTATAAAATTCAATTATTACATGTTCGTGATTCTATCGGAAACCCTAAGTACTGAGTAGCAATTTTTCAGTAACTTGAAGTTTCTTTAAACCTGAAAAATTTAAATATTTAAAAAGTTCAAGATCGCCATCTGCGAAGAAAACTGTACTGTAAAATACTTCAAGTATCAAAGTCTATTTAAAACACAAATTAAAAAAAAAAAACATTTAAATATCATCGTCAAAATTGAGATTGAAGTGCAAGTGTTTTTTTTTTTTTTTTGCGCTTATATTTTTCTTTTGGTTGGCAGTAGTAATAACCTCATTCTAGTTATCATTGCAAGTGATTACTAGTAGTTAGAACAACAGTGACATAAATACCGATCCAAAAATTTTGTGAAACTAACGTTTTAAAGTTTTCCTGACTTTTTGGAAATTTATTTATTTATTTATTTATTTTTTGCATCAACATGGTACCACAGATGGCACAACGACGATTATATCAGTTGTGATCGATTTCATACGCCAACAGGTATACGAAAATAGAAATATACATTTAAACTGTCTGTTTGGATGTGGAATATTACAGTTGGGATTCTCTCATATCTTGCTTTAATCTGACATTTCTATTTACTTGCAGTTTCCACGAGAGAGCGAAATTACATTTGTAAAATTAATTCTTGGTTTCTTGGAGCACATTAAAGGTGTCCGGCTCTTTCAATGTACTTGCAATTATGAGAAACTCTAGTAACTGTGAATGTTAATTAAATTTAAATAATTTGATTAGACTAAGGTCATCTGTGGAATTCACGGAGGATAATTTATTTTCGAAGATGCTTAAAATCTTGTTCACTTGTTGAATGTGCTGTCACTAAGAAATTTGTATGAACGCAAGACACGCTTTTTCAAAAATTTAGCCTATTTTGAGAACAATTGATCCAGCAGTTTATGATGAGGTAAATTACACAGATAGCGAGACCCAGCTTGGCGAAGTTAGCACTTAAACTACCTTAATGAGTACTATTCTTTTTTATTCCTGCAAGAGGAACTTTAAAAAATGAATGAATACCTTTGTGCAGAGAAGTAAAAGGAAATTATCAATATTCTGCATCTCAAATTTTTATATTACTGCAGACACGTGTTTCGGGCTTCAAGGAATCTCTTTTTCAACGAAAACTAGTGATCTTTTGGATGTCAAGAAAAAGTCTGCAGTAATCTGTAATTTTGCACTACAAAACTTTTTATTTCCTTTTACTACAAGAAACCTTGTTTAACAGTCGAGTCTTCACAATAAATATTAATAAAGTTTAAATATTTTCCTCAGAAGATTTAGAAGAAAAAACGTGTAACTGTGAAATGCGTTAAGACGAACTAAAGCGATACGTATTGTGCGCGCGCGCATACACACACACACACATTGTATTTCATTTTTGAATATTTGACTTATTTAACCACCAATTGTAAGATTTCAATGCTTGTAGTCTCTTATCATGGAACATGCTGAGAAAAGGCGTTTTAAAAAATATATTACGCACGCACGCACAATTCATTCTAGATTAAAATTAGAATACGCAACAATCAAACGTAATTATTCGAGTAAAATAAAAGCATGAAAGATAGCCACCGAAGGCTTCAAAATATACTTTTAGTTTCAATTTTTATTGAGAATGTTTAAATTCGCTTTTTCGGCTTTCTTTTTCGGGAAAAAACATCAAAGTTTATCATTAGTATTACCTCCTAAATGATCCCATACGCCAGTTTTTCTTTTTTAGTCTTCAAAGTATCCATGATTGGTACTTGATTTTTGTGAAAAATGAAATAATGATAAAAGGGAAGTTATGCAACACGAAAGCAACAAAGGGGACAAATTTCAAACCATTTTGGTAGTTTAAACGTATTAAACCTTACTCAGCGTTTATAAATTTATAGCACACGCTTTGAAAGTCATAGTACTTGTTTGGACACCAAAACACAGAATTCAGTTTATATATATAAATAAGCAATTAAAACAAAACTGCATTATTCAGCAAAATTACAACACATTTCTATAAAACTAACCTAGAAATTTGCTGCCTCCTACATTTATTAATCCTAAAAGAAAATTAGCATAATATGCAAATACGGCCGTCATTATTTTCCCTAGAGGCCTTCAGAACTTCGAATATTGCGTTGCTGAACATGGAATCTATCATTTACCAAGGATGAGACAGTATCCAATATGTTCTATCTTGTGCAAATCAAAGTAATAATGTCTAAGCAGTTATTTTGAAAGGAACGTGGAATCTTATAATGAGAAATATAAATCCTAGCCAAAAGGGTGGACGAAAATTAATTGGATATTACTTTATTCAGAGAAATTGATAAGTAATGAGTTATTCTTAGAAATAATAAGACGAGATTTCTAATTGCAAATAATAAAATCAGCAGAATCGACCTGCTCCTCGATGATTGCAATTTGATTTTCAATATTTATGAACAGGCAATTAAGTGTTTTTCTCTGGTTGGGGAAGAAGGTGAAGTTTTGGTTTAAAAATAATTTTGAACTGAGATTTCAGTTTATGCTAGGCGTGACTTAAACAAGAAGATATTTGCTTTTCGTTTCTTCTAAGTTACTTGTTTTTCTACTCTTAAGTTTGATAGTCACAATCACACTTCTTTTAATAAAAGGTATAAAAAACTGGTCTTATTCAAAAAAAAGGAGAATTGTGAAAAAGGAAGAAAAAAGAACAAGAAAAACTCACTAGAAATTTTATTTTAGAAACTCCGTTACCTTCTTACTTTCACTTGCACACCCATTGATACTTTTCGCACATTTCCCAACGATTAAATTTCGAACTGTAGAGTATTGGGATAGCCAGACGTTGGACGATAAAGTTATTTGACATGTGGTTTGCCAATAGACAAAAAAGAAAAAAAAAAGTCAAGCACTTGCCTTTTTTTTTTTAATTCCCTAAGACATTGTTTATTAATGTAATTTGGAACTTAATTCATGGTAAAAATACAACACAATCAGCAAACTTTTCTTGATAGATAGCTTAATTTTAATCTTTTCTGACGGTAAATTGGTCTCAGAAGCAATTACAAATGGAGACATAAATATCATCTCTGCAGTAAATGTACTGCCTGAGAGTCTGCACGGGAAGGGAAAATCATGTCATCTGCAATGGATACGTGCACATTAGGGTATGTCATGCGTTAGTGAAAAAAAAAATGACATTGACTTACACATTTGGGATGTAATTTGTGTTTGAGGCATTCATTTCCGGTATTATTTTTGAAAAACATTAAAGTTTACCTACCGGGAAGCAGTAATTAAAAATGCTCGATGATGCTCACATTCACTACACAGACAACAGGGTGAGTCGAAAAAAGAATATTTTCGACATGTAACTTCTAGTAGCAAAAGTTGTGTATTATGGTCTTAAATGTAGGAAAAATAATGCTAAAAAATTTATGTCATTTAATCGCGCATGAACTGTAAAATTTGAAAAAAAAGTTAAAAATGCTAAATTTTCAGACTTTTTAAATCGAAATATAAATGCTTGAAGTTCTAGTTCTAATACAACATAAATACTTTCTTTTAACACTCTTTTCACACATTCATAAATTCACATGATAATTTACATTCCTTTACTGTTATTAGTTCGCACATAAGCCGTAAATTTTCGTGAAATTAACCAAGAATCGACTTTGTTATTATTATTTTTGCACATTGCTGTATTTCTTCGTTAATAGCCCATTAATAATTTGCTATGCCTTTTTTTGTTGGAATCTTCAATACAGTTATGAACTATGTTCATCAAGTGCATCAGTTTTACTTCCAATAAATAATTCTTTTTATTCTTTGTTGTGTCCTTTCAAAGCTTTTACCTCTAATGTCACTAGAGGTTATAGGTGCCAATGCATCTTTTTGTGTACGCAATTTACCTCTCTCTAAAAAAAAAACAATTTTTATTACTGTCAACGAAAACAGCAGGTGGCGGACCTTTTACATTACCTATATCCCAAATCTAAAAGAAATTCTGTAAGCACTCAAATATCGCCCATGTCATTAAAGCTAATCGTATTAGACGGTTAGAGTGAATAAACAAAGAAAGAGACATCCATTAGGAGCCCAATATTATTGAAAAATACTTCTAAGTGTTCGATGCTGAAAGATGAAAGACAATGGTGTGTAACAGGGCAAGTTGGCGAAAATAAGTGAGAACATCTTGACTCATCCTGGGCTCTAGCGAAGATGAAGAATTTATCTCTTTTAATGCTCTTGCTGTCTTTTTGCGACATCTTGTAAAGTAAGGATCTGATAAGTTGAGCCATGACATAGTCATGTTTATCTCTTTCAGGAGTTACAAGAAAAGCAATTGGCGCTGAGTTGATTTGGATTACTTTAATAGCAGTTTTGCAAAATTATTCCAACTCATATCTGGGCCAATGACACGTCACACTTCCACTGAAGTCCGTAAAGTAAAGCAAACATTCTCAAGACCATATCTCAACTTTTCGCACCGCAGCAACACTATACATCATTTTAAGTAGTACGATGAAAAGAGATGTCAACAAAAGAGATACTTACTGTCCGTTCTCGAAATCAGAGACTACCACTCAGGAAGGATTCCATTTCAAAAAGGGGCGATAGGTTGAGGATGGGTACTTACAACTCGCACTGTCTTTGAACACGTTATTTTGAACCTTTTACTTCCGTGTTTCCCTCCCTATTTTGATAAAATCACAGCAGACCTGACGCATGCGCAAATTGGCGCTAAGTCTCGATTTAACTAAACGAACAGTACACCTAATTGTTTCAATTCAAATAAGGGCCTTATACAGTGGCTGCCGCTTTTATGAATCACGTTTGTTATGAACCGTTTTAATTCCATAAGGCGACTGATTCAATAAATCGGTTAGTTCAACAAAGCTGGATTTTGTTCTGTTTTTGACGATTTGATTCATTAAAGTAGTTGGTTCAATGAACCACTGATTCGATAAAACGCTGTCCACTGTAGTCCAGTCAAACGTTCATCTTGTTGCCAACAATCTACAATAGGATTAATGTACATGGCTCGTCAATCGTGGGGCAAATTTACGTATTTTTTTGCAAATAAGGTAAATTGGGGCAAGACGCCGTATTGTGCAACTTGCCGTAAAATGTGGATCACCTCCAAGCATGCGCAAAAACCGGTTTGCAGGTCAGTTAGTACGAAAACGCATGCACAATGAGAGTACACAAAGTTTTTGTTGAATAATAACTGTTTTGAGTGGTGTTCTCAAATGACTTTGTAACTCGAAAGCTATGGCAAGTACCCGAAATCACACTTCCTCATTCTTTAGTTATTCAAGTTACCCGTTGTTTTGGTGGTAGAAAAATAACTTGGTTAGTTTTAATAAGTTCTAAGCATTTTTCTTTTAGTCGCTTTGTGG
The DNA here is from genome assembly GCF_026930045.1 of Uloborus diversus. Classification (NCBI taxonomy): domain Eukaryota; kingdom Metazoa; phylum Arthropoda; class Arachnida; order Araneae; family Uloboridae; genus Uloborus; species Uloborus diversus. The sequence goes on from NC_072732.1 coordinate 42,147,390, forward strand.
GGCCGCCTGTTTCTGTTGCACGGCGTTTGGGGGACTGGCATGTTGTTAAATGCTTTGGGGGAACACGACGAACACTTTTTGAGGGTAAGATGCCTGTAGTTTTTGGACACATACTATAGAGATGGAAGCAATCCTACTACAAAGCTGGGGGAAAATATAATTGGATAGATTACACTGTATGCATTAATTGACTCCAAGAATTGTTCGAAACTTGAAATCAAATGTGCAGTCATTAGAATGATGGATATATTACTTAAATAGAAAATGGAACAGTAAAAAGAGCTAAAAAGCAATGCATTTGGATGTACATGTAATACGTTCACTAAGGTATTTCATTTTACTAACTTGGTATTCATTTAATAACACTGTGAATTTAACATACGGCATCTAACCCTAATAGTATCGGTCATCTTCCTCCAAGATTGGGGTAAAATGCCGAATTTAAAGGTTTACAAATTATTTGTTTTTCCAGGCAAAAAATGGTCTTCCAAGGCGAAATATAATTTTTTACTAATCACAAATGTACATTTATTGTTCATAAAATAGTTGATTAAAAGTAAAATCATTGGGGTATTTTATATTAATTACAGTTAAAAATTATGGCGTATTCCCTCATTTCACTCTACGTATGATTGCAGTGAATCTTCTCCATCCCAATCAGGTTAATAACAGCTGCTGAAGAAATGAAATGATTTATAGAAAATTATGGCGTTTTTTCTCACCACAGATTGTTCTATAAAGATATCAAATTTGCCATAAATCATCTAAATTTGTTATTATACCTTTGCTACTCTAATCTATTGTTGATAGCAGCTTATGACCAGAGACCGACTAAAATCCTAATATCCTAGGACCAGAAAGCATTTTTTGACGCCACATCAATTTTTTCTGTGTTTTTAAGGTTTGAAGGGAAAAAAGAGCCAGAAATTTCTTTTTAAAGGTTCTTGTTCTGACGAAATAGGCTCCCAGGATTTGTCGGACCCTGATTATGACAGGCATTCAAAATCTCGATTTAAAAAAATACAATTGAATTCATTATCCTATAACTAATATCAACTGCTGAAAAAAGAAAAAGAATTCTGTATCAAAGGAAAAAAATTATGTCGTTAGACATCACATGAATGTTTAAAAAATCACGCTGCTTGAAACGTGCAAATTATTATCAAATGCAAGCCGGACAGACTTTAATCAGTCAGCTAAAAATATGAGACTGATATTTTTCTCTCAAAACAACAGCAGAACTTGTGTTTAAACAGCGCAAGAAAAATCATGGAACTACATTAAGAACAACATTTTGACTCATTTTTTGTAGCTTGATGTCTCTTAATGTACATAAAATTACATGCTAAAACGACATTTTTTACTTCGTAGCTGCAATGTTTTTACAAAGTTTCTAAATGAGTTTTCTACACTTAAAGTATTTGAATAGATGTTTTTTCTGTTAAGGTATACATTTTTAGTGTCTGCAAAGGAAGAAAAAAAAACCGATTTGTATTATTTATTGCGATGATTAATTAGACGTGCAATTATTTCCCCGTCAATGAAATTTTGTGATTTATTCATGAATTTTGAGAAACTTAAGAGCCAAAGCCTATTATTCCTTCTTTGTTTACTTACATCCTCATATGCATGACAGCCAATGATCGAGTAACGCTCCTGATGTCATCAACAATGAAACTCGCGCCGCGGCATGATAATTTGATAATAGGTTTTAGTAATGTTTAAAATGCAGGGAAATTTTCTATTGTGACAAGGCTGAACTCGATCCGGTATCTTAACTGTTTTATTGAAAAACTGTCATTTCAGGAGAATAAAGAAACGAAAAAATGGTCAACAATGGACGCTACCTACTGGGGTTTAGGGTTAATCCACTGGAGTTAGGGTCAAAATTTCAACCTTTAAAATATCACCAAACAGGCAATTGCTTCGTTCAAATGTAGAAGCAATTTTCACCCGTCATATCTTGGGAAGCGATTTTCTAGTATTACAATAGTTAGCGAGAGAAATAAATATGAATGAAGTTAGAGATATTTTTAAAAACATTTAGTGACATTTCTTCATTTTTAAATAAGGAATACGAAAACCTTGTCTGATATCGCTTTTTCTGTCGTGTCTAATACTTTCTGCGTATTCTGCGTTAAAGCTCTTAAACAATTGAAAGCGTTGATCAATTTCGTACGCGCGTTATTCAGTCACTATATTGCACTTTGGAAAATGTTAGTTTAAAAAGTAGAACATGAATTGTTGTGTGAATTAATGAAAAAAGTGTGAATTTCGCTCCTTCAAAAGTGTTCATTGCCAATAAAAAAAAAGTTCATCATTTTTATTTTATCAAGATCAGTGAGTGCCATATGGGCCACTTGTCAGTCATGTTTTCATTTACATTTTAAAAGGAATTAAAAATACGTATAATAAAAAAATTATGTTTAAATTATAAAAGTATAGTTAGAAAAGTTTATGATAATGCTTTGAAGCCTAGAAGACTTAAACTGGAATGTCTTCGAAGATTGGATTTACTGAGATAATGGAAGTCTTTTTGAGAAAATCGATGAAAATTAATTTGCGAGCCAAATGAGTAATCTTCTAAAAAGAAAAACTTTTAAGTTCTGCAAACGATATTCCATTTCAAACACTTTAGGAAGTTCTGAATTCGAAATTCTCTCTCTTTCCAGCAACGGCATATAGTTTTCTATTCATTTATAGTTTAGTAACTTCAGAGACAATCATTTAGTACTGAGTAGATACGAAATAAAAGTAAATTATTTGACAAATGATGGAAATGGCTCACATGGGAAATACAATTGAAAAAAATCGATTTTCCTGTGCATTAGAAGAAGAACTGCTGCTGTTGTACACCATTTTTCATACTAGTATTTAACAGCAGATTTTTTTCTTTTTCTTTTTCTTTTCTTTTTTTTTTAATTCAGAGAAGAAAAATATATAAATGATAGAAAACTAGAAAATAAAATATGAAAATAAGTGAGTTTTTTGTAAAGTGGAAATATCAGTTCGAAGTATAGAAATGTAGTTTAACTGATTATGAAAATTAAACTAAACACACTATTATGGGAAGCGACTAATGATTGGGGATGGCTGCTAGTTTGTATTTCTGCACGTTTCTTAAATACGGCGCAAAAAAGCAATTCCTTTTTAACTGACTGTTTTGTTTAGAAAATATTTTCATAGTGGAACATTTTTAATTTTTGATTTAAAAAAAACCGATTTTGTTGAACAGAAAACTCGTATTGAAAGACTCAGGATTAAATATAACTGAATTTGAAATACAGTACGCTCAGTTTTATATCGATTCATTGAATCAATATTAATAACCATACGGCATTGGTTATTTGATTGATAATTGAACAATTTACATTTTTTAAGGTATATTTATTACTACAAATTTATTATCAGATTATAGATAAAACTAAAGCGATATCGGCCAATAAGTTTTTTTTAATGCACATTCTACATCTCTTGCGGAATAAATTAAAGTCAATTTTGTTAAAATTAAAGAAATCTTTGGTAGTAGGTCCGGTAGCAGAAACTTTTCTTAGGACTATTTCTTAGTTAGAGCGAAAGAAACCTGAACAGAGAACCTTGAAGACAAAAATCTTACATTTCAACGGTCGAAGATTTGTAACGTATTTTCTGGTATATATAATATCCACATGTAGCAGGCACGTATATATTTAAAATTAAACTTCTTGTTTTTAAGCATTTCTTGGTGCTCATTTAGGTTTTATGATCAATTTAATGTCGGTTTATCTTACAGACTAATTTGCGTCGCAGATTGCTGAAAATATATTCTGAGACGGGGTGGTAATTTTTGGATGACACAAGGGGGTAAGAATAAAATGCGTTTGCATTGATCTGCGCGTACAAAATAAGAAAGCGATATTAAGGGATGCATTTACAGAAATTTTGCATTCTCTTGCTTTGAGGTTAAAAGGAATTTCTTTTTCGAAGCCTTCCTTTTTAGCCTACTTTCCCAGTAAAAGTCAGAGTAAGAAGAAAAAAAGCATGAAAGAAGGCTTAATGCATCTTGAAAATATCGCGAAAAACAAAGAAAAATCAAAAATGAAAAAAAAAAATGACTGAAGAAATATCGAAAAATTCAAAATTGGAAAGTTGGGTATTGCGATGGGGAAAAATGTTTGTCGGTCTGTCTGTCTGTCCCCCCCCTGCCCCTCCAATGACTCTTGAGTGGATAATTCGATTCGAACATTTTTTTTTATTCTAAAGAACTTAGCGAGGACACCTCAATATCATATTTCACTTTTTGATTTGAACAATTTTTCCTTCAATTTTGAACAGTTCAAAAAAACTTAACATTAGTGCTTACGGGGAAATTCAAGACAATTTCGAATTTAGAGGTGAATTTGCTTCAAACAAACTTCATAGGAAAAAATTTTTGATGAAAAACATGTATATAAAATATCTTTTTGATTTCAACAATTTTCCGTTCAATTTTGAACAGTTCAAATCCTTTAACATAAGCGCCTACGGGGAAACTGAAAGTCAATGTAGATTCCGCACTTGAAGGCGGATTTACTTCAAACAAACTTTGTTGGAAATACCTCTCGACGACAAACTCCCGACTCTGACTCCGAGAATTTTAAGGCATCTGACTCTGACTCCGACTCCTGTGCCCGAAAATTAGTCGGACTCCAACTCCCCGATTTCGACTTTGACTTCATAGTTTTGGTACAAATTTATACACGGAGGAAAAATGACTGACTCCGATTCTTGGATATTCGACTCCGACTGCGACTTCTTTATCCCAAAATGAGTCCGACTCCAATTCCACAAACATTGGTAGATTTGCGTACTCTAAGGGAAATGACCAATTCCAACTCCGAGTCTTTGAATTAAACACCTTCGGCTCCCGAATCTGACTCTTTTATCCCAAAATGAGATTGACTCCGACTCCGCAGCCATGGTTTTAACTATGAAATAATTATTGTTAATATGACTTGTTTTTATTCTCACTTTAAATTTTTAATTTATGTATTTAGTTTTTGGCGGAGAAATTCGGAGTGCTTTATGTTTCTACTTAAAGATATGTGCAGACGATTTTTTTTCGAGAATGAAAATTATTTCTTTAGTTAACATTTTATTGTGTTTATTTATTTTTGAAATTTCATTAGATTATTTTTAAAATTATTTTTATTCCAACAGCGGATAAACAAACGATTTTTTTTGATATGATGAATTTATTATATTCAACTTATTAATTTTAATTATTATTTTTCTTTTTGAAAGTGGCTAAAGATTTTTTTTTCAATGGAATAAACTGTATTTGCTGCCTTGTTTAAAAGGTGTTGCTACTTTATTTGTTCGTTTATATTTTTTTACGCATCTTATTCTTTTGATTAGCGAGGTATATTTTATTTCTAGAAATCGGCTTAAAATATTTAAAAAAAAAGTTATGTAAATTATTTGCGATTTTAGCTAATTTTGAGAATTTTGTTCAGATACTAGAGAATCAATATTGGTATGCGGAAAAGTACCCCCTTTGAGTTTTAGACTGAACTTCTTGTTTTCACTAATAATCAGAAGACTCAAAAGGGTGTTAAAAAGAGCAAATAGATGGCGCTCTTTTAACCATGTTTTACACAGGAAAAATGGGGTTTTGTTGAGTGGGCAGGCGATCTAAATGTTACGAAAACTGCGTGATGATTTTCGATGATGCTTCGATAAGTTTAGTTCATTGAAAGTTGGGTTAACATTTAATAGGACAATTGCATAAAATGTAAATAACTATAAGTAAAAATTAGCAATGTGGGAAATTGAATTGACATTTATTTCACAACCAAACTATAAATTTATGAAATTGTGTACCATTTTAAATTATTCTAGAAACAACCAGAATTCACATGAAAGAAAACAGTAACAAAAGCACACAAGTGCTCCTCGGAAAGAAACTCTAATAAAAACGTATTAGTGTAAGGATAACTTAGTTTTGTTTAAAGTGTTAATTTGACTCCAGAAATTAAGATTTAAAGCAGTAGGAGTAGGAGTTTAGTGTTTGAAACTTATTATTTTTTTTAAAGGAGCACTTTGCACTTATATTAGTGGTAGTATGCTTATATAGAATAGTGGTTTGATTCTCCCTTTCAATTGTGTTTTGAAATCTGTTTTATCTATCGTTTTCTTACAGGTTTTTAAAAAGTATAACAATTATAAAAAAAAGCTGAACTTCAGTTAGCGCTTCCACACCAAAACGTGCATGCAAATAAGAAAACAGAAAACTCTGAATGCAAAGTTAAATAATATAAAATGATTATTTTGGACATGGTCTTTGTTGATTTCATTTTTTGACGTCTAAGGGAAAATAATGTTGTACCATATTGTTTTTTAGGTTTATTCTACTTTTTGCCGACATCTAAAATTTCCTCTCTCTTTAAATATATCAAAAGGTAAGGTTGAAACTGAAAAACAAGGAAATTCCGTGTCAGCGAAAAGTAGAGGACACCGTATTTTACTTAAATGAAGATTAAGTATATTCAGCTGTTTTATCCATTTTAGAAAAATATAAAGCAAAGTATTATCCTAGCAACTTCACTGCAGTAAAGCAATTGACTTTGAAATTTAATTGGAAAACGACTCTTCACATTTTGACAGTACCCCTCATTAAGCCAACACAGCGAACGAATTCATCCCCAAATGGACAACGTTGCAACTTTTGAGAAACATTCCACGTCACCGACTTTGGTCCGAAAATGCCATTGATGTCAAACGCAACTCAAACACCTAGATTGCTTTGTCACAGAGAAAAATCGTTTCTGTCAGGAGCCTGGTCAATCTTTCTCGGCACCACTGTGTTCCCGCGCAGGTGAATCTGACAGCATACTGTTTCCACAATCTTTGAATCTTATTTCTCATTCTTTCCTCTTGCTTTGACTTTTAGGAATTATCCTGACGCATTATTTGTTAGCTTAAGTCAATTCATTTAAATAGTTCCGAACTGCCCTAGAAAACAGCAAAAAGTTGCATTCTTGGTTTGAATAAATGCAAAAATAGCTATCTGTTTTGTCAATGTTTTATTTTTGTAATGTTGCACTTCAAGGTTTGAAATAGATAGTTTTTTTTTTTTTTGAAGAAAACTTTGCCAAAATTTAATGCAAAATCAAATTTTAAATGTAAATTTACTATATCTTTCTTTTAAGTTTTAGCTGATGTTGTACATTATATACAGAAAAACCATTTTTTTTTCTCGAGGCTTTAATTTTCGCGACTTTTTCGAGCACTACGTAATCACGAAAATTCAAGAATCGCGAAAACTTTTTCAAGGAAGTTATTCTGTTCAACTTAAATTCTCGAAATTTTCAGCTCGTGAAATCTCCGATACCTTCATTTTCGTGAAAATAAGCGCTTTCACAGTAATACAGAATTACGCGAAAATTCAAATGGCTTACAATGCAGTTCTCAGCATAGTTTTTACTCCGGTTCGCAAGTGTACAATATCTGACCCTGTTTCATTTGAAACATTGTTAGCAATTATCATTAACTTTATAAATAATACTTATGAAATTATCCCATCATAAATGCAGTGTTTATTGTTTTTGATATTAACAGTAATTTTACTGATTGCTTTAAACAGCGTCAATCTGCATATTTTTCTGCTAAATGGCTTTAAGCAATCACTAATTCGGAAAATATATAATGACATAAGAGAATTTATTTCAATTCGTTAGTTCTAACCAGGCCCTGAGTATTACTCTATGGTTAGCCTGTAGGATTTCATCTTGCTCTTCTTGCTTATCAGATAATTTAGCACCGTTTTAATGTGTCTGTTTGTCTATTTGTCTTTATTCCTAATTTTTTTGAGGTGCAGGTAAACATAATATTTTATAAGTAATTTCTAATAATTTATTTTTTCTTCTACTAAGTGTAATTTTTATTATTGTGTGTGTTATTTATTTTCTAGTTCTTTAATTACTAATATTTTTGCTAGAATATTTCGCTAGTTATATGATACGGTTCTAAAATGTATTAAAGTTCTGCTATAATCTTTGTATCTAGTCAGTTTGCACTATTTTTGGGGGCGTTATACCATTAAACTTAATACAGTGTAGGATTTCCGTATCATTTAATAAGCGGCTCTTGTTACCGCATAATCATTAGTACTCCAAATTGAAATGAGAAATATAACAAAAAATCTGCTCAATGCCATACAGAAAGAAACAATAAAATGGCTAATGACCAATCTATTCATGTAATGTTAAGTAAAAGAGAAGCAGCTGTAATTTTTAGTCACTATTCCGAAAAGTTGTACCGTTAATGGTTGTAAAATTGCTGTGCAGTGAAAATTATTCGCACTTTGTGTCGAAAAGAAAGAAAGACGGAAAAAACCTGAATAAATGAAAAGCTACATCTGAAATGATACGCTCCCCTTTTCTACTTTATTTCAGAAAAATGTACTTTGCCGCTGTAAAAAATCTATGCTAACGTAATATGCATGTAGCAAATGCAAGAAAGTTTCCAAGCTTTCGTAAAAAATAACCAAGAAATTGAAAAAGCCATTTTCTCAATCTTTCTTCTTTGTAGACCGAAAGGTGAAATATGAAACTAAAACAAAACGTTGTTTCTAATGTATGTGATTTTAAGGGAAAAAAAAATGAATTTTTTTTTTAATGTCAAGATTCTCGAATAAATTTGAAGATCCTTACATTTCGACTTTATTTTCCAAGGTTTGTAAGGTAGATCTTTCATTTTAAAAAATTAAAAATGTTTTACAATACTTTAGTTTAATTGCAGATGAATAGCTATAATGATTTTAATAAATAATTAATAATTAACATTTCAATTAAAAAAATAATAAAAAATAATTGTATTAAAATATATTTACCATATCATTTCAAAGAGGCTAAGGAGAAACACAACTTAAAACTAAATATAGTATGAGATGGACTCATCATGGTAATCGAAAGTCTGTAAGTTTTACATAGGGCGTGTTCGAGCAGAGTAACCAGGAGGTTGATTTCTTGACGTTTGATGATGTCAGTGGTTAGTGCAGTGAAAGTTCATAGAATGTTTTCAAATGCGATCGGCTAACCGGTAATCTATTGGAGCACTTCTGGTTAATTACCGGTGAGCCCGAGTTAACCAGTTGCTCTATTCAAACATGACCATAGTTGTAACTATATGAAATTCAAAGTTTATAAAAACTGATACATTTCCCATGTATCATTATTTTAGGAAATGCCTTAATGGGAGCAAAAAGACAAGGTAGAGGATTGTTTCGTGTACTGAATTTTTAACAGTATTTTTAAATACATTTAGTTCAAATATGAAAACTGTCATTAAATATGAAACAGAGAGAAGTAAAGGATTGTAAGTGGTCGTTTTACAGTTCTGAGTAAAATGCGTTTGAAGTACTGATCCTAGGTAGGCTTTCATTGAAATTTGTTTCTAAATCATGCTGTGTAGCAGGACCTACCATGACAACTGGCAATATCTCTTATCTCAAGACAGAGGAGAGGTTCTTCTACCGTTTGTACTGTTTATCTCCTAATGTTTAGTTTTTCCACTTGCTTCTCTTTGCTTCTTACTGCCTCACATGGTTTTTCAACTTCCTATTTAAGGATTTCGTTGACCGAAATCTATTTAATTAACATTATACATAACATCGAATAACGTAACGATTTACATGCATCGTTTAGTAACAAAACCAACTCAACCCTTTTTTAAAAGATTTTTATAGAAGATACATGTAAAAAAAAAAAAAAAAAAAAAAAAAAAGACTTCCTCGCCGTGCTGACATTTTTTTTTCGGTTGAAAAACATTCAATGAACGACTCCATTTTTGATTCTCTTTTAAAGTTATCAGTGTTGTTTAATTATTTACAGAAATTTCGTGTTCATTTCCTACCATATGTCAATCCGTTTTATCAAAGATACTGTCTGACCACGGATTGTATGGAAATACAAACATCCGTTTTGCAGCCGGAAATGGGTGAATCTATTATTTTTTAGCGATGCCAGTTTTTACAGAAGCAGTCTCATTCAAATAAACGGAATACTGACATCAAATTTTTACTTTTCCCCCTCATTCAGATAGATTCGTCTTATCTTGACGTTTGAAAATTCCATACAATCCGTGGTTGGACAGTAAGAATTATTTATTCAATCAATTACAGTAATTTTGTTGATGAAAGCGTGGATTGAGCTGAATTTGAAGTAAAATTGGTTCTAGCAGATGATTTTTGACCTGTTTGAGAGGGATTCGTTCGAAATCGCTTTGTGGTATGGTGATATGGACAAAGAAGTATCAAATTATGAAAAAAAAGTAGCTTTTGAAAATTCATGGATTGAACTGGTTTTAATACGAGACGTCTCACAGCGAACATGCATTAGTACAATTTAAAATATGACCTCTTGTTATTCATTACAGAAGAATAGTGCAGCAAAAATGTTTTTAAGCTGCTACTTATAAAGGATTTACAGTATCATTTGAAGAAACGTATGCTCCATAGCAATGTTAATTTGCATTAAAGATTGGCAAGAAAGCTAAGTAGATATGCATCTTTTTACTGACTTTTTCGCCAAATCAAAAATATATAAGTAACCAACCTGGTATTCTGCCAATAATAGAGACTACGAAATACAGATTTTCTTATCTTCTCTTTTACCTATCCCGAAGTGAAATTAAAGTAATTGGTGTAGATTTGATGGAGTTGAACGATGTACTACAGTAGAGATGCACCCATTCTAAACTAAGCAGTTGTCTATTGGTTTGACTAGGCTTAGTTGAAATAAGGACTATTTTTAATTTTGAAATATTTTTAAAAAGTTACTTGGAGATAATTTGAATGGTTTTCAAAATCTAAACAAAGACAGTCAACCCTAGACCTGGTATTGGACACGTTTAACTTGGAAGTAATTTTATTTCCAACATCAGAATGTGTTTCATCTTTTAACTGATTTGATCCATTGACGTTAGTAAAGGTTTTAAACAGTAAGGATTTTTGAAACTTTCATAAGATTCATACATTTATGAAAGCATTTTTACTTGAATTTACCCCCCAACAAAAAATAAAAACAATATTTCTCTGTAATAGAAGCATTGAACCGAAGAAAAGAGATTGATTTTGGTAAGAGTATCAATCATCCGTTGACGTGATATGTGATTAGGTATTTTCAATCTCATTCGCAACAGAAAACGTATGAATTAGTTTAAGGTAAGGTTTCTCTTCTCCCCAATATGTACTTTGTACTCATTAAGCTAGAAGCTATTAAATAAAGCCTGATAAACTGTAATTAATCACTTGTCAAAAAGAGCATATTTTTAGAAGAAAAGTTCCGGTATTTTTTCAGTACCTATTACAAATATTTTGATAATTTTATATGTGAAACGGGTAGCAGTCTATAATTTCAACATTTTAGCTTCTTTTGATGTTAAATGTCTTTCTACTTTAGAGATTAAATTTTTCTCTTTGAGATATTTTGAATTCCGCTGATTTTTTCATAGACCTAATGTATCATATAATACATGTATATCCTTTTTTAAAAATTATCTTTTTTTTGGTATATTGTTTGCAGTTGGATTTTATCTCCGAACAACTTCAAAGCATTTTAGGCGTATAAATCCAACATTTTATTTTTTGGTAAGGTTTAAAACAGGTAGTTGAACACATGTTTTAGAACTTATAACATTAAAATTGCAATATACGATCTGAAGGTTTTAAACACTATTGTTGTTGAAAGAACTATTTTTTAACATGTAAATGCCTTGTTCTTTATGAATAATTGTTTTGTTTCTGAATTGTTTTAAAGATTATTACCCAAAATTTATTTCTACTTTGCTTCAAAATTGCTCTCCAATGTTTCACTTTTACAACAAAATCATGTGTAATAATTACTTCATTACTTAAGTTGTAGTTTGCTTTTCTTTTGAAAAAGTAACCTTATCAGCTGGGACTTCAAACTATACATCTTTTTATTTTACCATGTTTTTATTAACTTAGTTTGGTGTATGTCTGTTCGGGTTGAATCTTGTAACTCAATTTCCCCCCTCTTAATGAGATCGAATTCTTTTGAAATTTGGTATGCAGCCTCAGATCCGATGGTAATACAATATTTTCTTATCAAACGAATTAATTAACTATTAATTAGTAGTTTATTCTGTCCAATCAACATTTTTGCATAAACACTCTAACATGAGGACGAAAAGATGCTCGCACAAATTAAAGTTTAATATCGATCAAAAACTTTGATTTTTCTGCTTCAGATAAAATTGGATCGAATGTTCCAAGGTAATTAGAGATTAAATTACAATTGTTTTTAACTAAGTTCATGCTGAACTGTAGGCGAGCCTTCAATTCATTACTTATTGTTGATCACAGTCATCGTTAAACTGTGTTTTTATTAAGGTATCTCCTACTTTTCGTCAACGTGAAGTTTTCTTTCTCCCTGTTTTCCAGTTTCAATCTTGCCTTTTGATACATTTAAGGAAATGTAGAAAATTTTAAATGTTGGTGAAAAGTACGGTAAATTTTTATTAAAATGTATCTCAATTTTTTAAACCAATATAAATATGGTGATTAGACAGCCGGCTGCCTTGTCCAGTGGTCAGAGAAGTTCGACTGCAGATGGGGAGGTCTTGGGTTCGAATCCCGGCTCGGGCATGGTTGTACTTTCTATCTCTTGTCTTGTCCTTTATGTGCGTGAATATGTTGTGCTGTGAATGGTTGCTTACCCTATAAACGAGCTCTTACGGCATGTGTGTACTGTGGAGAAGTCGGACTTCACAATAAATTACGGTAGAGTTGGAAAAGTGAAACAGCGTACCCCAACTTGCCAGCCTGGCTGGTACAGGACAACGAACATTACATTTTCTTATGGCCACTAACGTTGCATTTGCATGTCAGACGTAATCATAGTCTTTCGCTCAATAAAAATATTACTCGTATTTTCACAACATCATACCCGCATCAGACTAAACTCGATTTTCAGTATCTTGGCTAATGAAGGCTTTACGTTTCAAGGCGTTGACTAATGCACATATATTTTCTATTTTCAATAGTTAATATCGGTTAAATTTAGTTTTTTTTCTGCACTTTAACACGTTATCTTTTGTAAAGCAACAACTCTCTAGTGTCGCTTATTTTTTATTGTATCATTGTAAAGCTTTTATGCATTGGTTTTGTCTACTTTATTACATATATTGATGTTAAATTTCCAAAATTTTTGTCAAGAGCAAATAAAAATTGTAACAGATAATAATGTATTTTCTTATGTATTTAAATAAAGTTCCTCAGAGACCCACTTGCTCAGATTTATCTGAGCATTTAAAACCGATAAACCGAGCAATTGGTCGGTGCGGGTGGTATCTGAGGATGTCAAATGTCAAATGATCCTGGACAACAATAACAGCAATAACAACATGGCAGTTAGTATATGCATGGCAAATCACAGATTGGCGAACTTTCAGTGTAAATACTGCGAAATGCAAATAAAATGCTATGTTGAGATGCATTGTTTTTGTTCGTGTTTTAATTTCTGCTTGGCTCATCTTTAATACATACGAGTATTTGTTACCGGTTATGGGTTTTAAGTTGTTTGCAGAGAAATACATGTATGATATTTGTTTATATTGACACATTTAAAATACTCTGCTTGCATTGAACTTATGTTGTACATAAAAATTGAACATAAAGTTAAATGTTTTTTGGAACTAAAATGTTATTTATCTTGCAGTTTATTGTTTTCGCTAATTTTATCGATTGAATAAATTTGCAGAACACTGTCATCATCAGTTTTACCGTCTCTGTCATTGTCTGATAGAAGTATTTCAAATCGATTGAAACTTTTCAGAAACGCAATACACAAAAGCAGCAAATAATTATTGAAATAAAAACGTTTTAAAATACCATGTTTTTCAAATTAACTAAAAGGTATAAAATAATTTCTTTAAACTTCATTTAGATTTAGTTTTAGAATTTCTTACAGATTGCCTGGAAATTTTGTGATTGTGAGTTTTTAACAGCTATCAAAATACTTGGAAGCTTTAAAAGGAAAATATAACAATAGCGTAACTATAAGTGTAATAAATAGCTATCAATGAGAAAACTTACACATTAGTGTTTACTATATGTAGAACGATAAAATTGTTATTTAAATTATAAATGCATCAATTATCTTCTTTGCACGCGTCATATTCTTCTTTTTAAAGCTTACAGGTATTTTGATAGCTATTAAAACTCACAATCACAAAATTTCCAGACAATCTGTAAGGAATTCTGAAACTGTATGGGGCTTTAAATATATAAGAAACTTAGAGAAATTATTTTATACATTTTAGTTCACTTTAAAAACATAGTCTGGAAAAACGTTTTTTATTTCATTAACTATTTTTATTACATAAGTGAAAAAAAAGTGCTAAATATGTTACATTATTAAATAATATAATCTCCTGACATGTTTTTAATGCTCTGTTCTTAATACATTACTTGCAAAACCATCAGCACATTTTTGATCCTATGTAACTGCATCTCCATTATGTATTTTAAAGTCATTTCTGATTGAAATTACTGCACATAATTTAACTGAACTGAAATGAAACACTTGATTTTAGTTGCCATGTTGCTGTTAATACATAATTGGCAAACCAGCTGACCACCATTGGCTGCTAGTTCAATAAATTAATAACCGTGCATAAAAATCTGATTCTTACTTAAATCAATAATCTTTTAATTCTTTACTATGTCCTAACTATGTTATATATAAAGTAAAAAATAAATGGTGGAATAATGGGTGGCATACTGAAAGTGTTAAAAGTTAAAACTATAACTTGAACCACAAATAACTCTTCTAAGACAATGGAAAAGCGTATTCCCTACACAATTGTACGCAATTTATGTGGTTTCATAAACGTTTTCAATGGCAAGAATTAGGCTCGCAATCGGTACATAATTCCATTTCATGATACAAACTAACTTTAAATCTTTACAAAATGGGAAATATTAATGAACCTTAATGTTTTGAAATGCCTTACAAACTACTACGTTTTCCGAATCACTGAAAAAAGTATCTTTGTATCTTTTTCCGATAAAGCATCCCAATTATGATACATGTATGAATTTTGTGATAATGTTTCTGTGATAATACAGTAAGTGAGAATTAATTTTATCGAGAGTGCTTCCGGATGTGATTACGGATCGTTAAGAAAATCGATTAATTTGAGAGTTCTTTTAACAAAGATGGAACTTGTACTCGGTTTGGGAAGAAAGGAGCTATTGTAGCGAATCGTGATTTGTTAATTGCTTTTAATCAGGGAACAATGAAGATTGGGTTGAGCAACTTTTCTTACTTTCATTTCAGATCTTGCTACTTAGTATAGGTCGTCGCTGGATTTGAATCAACGCTGTAATTGATTACGAGAAATGAATTGGTTAATCTATTCGGAGTATGCAGCAAGTTTATCTAAAAAGCAGGTTAATGAGGCATGTAAAACGTTGAATTAGTAATGTGCTTTAATTATTATTGGTTTAATCAACGGTTTGGTTGTTTTAAATTTTTTTAAACAGCAACTTCAAAATCAAAAACAGGATTATTATTTTTTTTGACATTGAGTGTTCGATCTGAAAATTTGTCGTCTAAGAAGAACTCTGTTATGTAAATCACTTAGATGGAGTAGTAATTCTTATTTTCAGGTATATACAGGGTGTATCAGTGCAGCGTTTACAGACTTTTAGGGAAGATAGAGTATACCTAGACGATGAGAAATCACATAGCAATGCATGGTCGGAAACGCTTTCCTGACGCGAAAGCGACGGCATAAAGCATAAGAAAGACAGGACACGAATAAGAGGAGAAAATATGTTTATTATTTTTTATGCAGCAAAAATGCTGGTAAGTTTTTGTCCGCATACGTTGTAAGTTTTTGTCGCTACTTAAACCGAAGCATCAGATGACGGTGCATGCTCACATGCGGTTTTTGTTGCCGCGCTCGCTATGTAGCTTCATTTCGCCTGAAGACAGAGTGGTAGTAGGATGGAACGCTTAACTCGCTAACATGCATCTGATGCTTTGGTTTACGTAGTGACAAAAACTTACCATGTATGCAGACAAAAACTTACCAGCATTTTTGCTGTATTAAAATTAATAAACATGTTTCTTCTTCTTATTCGTGTCCTGCCTTTCTTGTATCACACCAGAAAGGCGTTTCCAACCATGCATTGCTATGCCATTTCCCATCGTCTAGGTGTACTCTAACTGTCTTGAAAGTCTGTAAACACTGTTCTAATACACCCTGTATATATACTTATGAATATCTTCGAGCGATGATGTAGTGCTTGAACAGTTAGTTGATGTTTGACTTAATTACTGATGCTTGAATTAAGTTTGTGTACCAGCTCAGAGAGCTACGTTTATTTTAAATACGTGATATAAAACAATAAATGGTGTTATACTCTCAATCATGATCTATTATTACTAGAAATGTTTATGCAGAAAGAGTTAATTTTGACAGCCAAAAAATTGTGTCGAAAAAGATTATAGCTTGAGGAATCATCTTGAGCACTTCAAAAAAATCATTCTTAAAATCTACCCCATTTGATAAAATTATACGCTATTTGGTGCTTTAAATTTCCGTTTTATACTGTACTAGCTGTAACCGACGCGTGTTGCAACGCCAACAAAAAAATACATCATTATACTGATTTTCATGACAATCGGTTGAATGGAGCAGAAGTTGCTACTCTGCAGTGCCACCTGGTGGCGAGTGGCTTCAATGAGCATATTATGCACCTTCTCCGTGGAAAAATACATATATATAGCAATTTTCATAATAATCGGTCCAGGTATCAAGTGAAGCCGTGACTATACTCAAATTTTGTACTCACGCAGTTTGCTAGATCAATTAATCGTTAAAAATATCAAATAGAAAAAGTTTTAAATCCCCCCGTCGCATGAAAAGCCATAAAACAATAAAGAAAGAATTTATTAGTTCAAACTCAAGAAAAATGGCAACAGCTAACTTCTTATCAATGAGATCTTTCACGTAAATTAATTTCTGCAGCCGATAATTTTATTCGTATTTATCCAATGGATTGTGACTTAAAATTGGAATAAAAAAGGAACAATCGATCGGATTTTTTCCGAACTGGTCTATAAACATTCCCAGTACCAAAAATAACAAACGGTGAAAGTTTCAGCCAAATCTGCCGGGTAGTTTTTGAGTTCATGGATGACATACAGACAAGCATTCATTTTTATATATATATATAGATTAAATTAATACACCTACTGGTCAATGAATTAGAAACCTTCAGATTGGGTCTGGATAGAATATCATGCAATGGAGCATGTTCTGCTGGCATGGAAATGGTGCCCTGGTGTTTCTCGAGGGTAAACAAACTGCCATGCGATATACCTAGACATACTGGCATACCAAGTGCACCCTGCAGTGTTGCATTTTTATCCTGATGGCGAGTGGCGACGGATACTTCATGAACGATAACTCAACTATACATCGTGCCAGTAGTGTTGAAAATTCGTTCGCAGAGCATCAGTCTGACTTGCAACACCTTCCCTGACCACCCCATAGCCTTGATCTTATCCCCGCAGGAAATGTGTGGGATATGTGGAAAGACGCATCCGACAGCATTCTCCTCTTCCATATACTTTACAAGATCTAAAAAGTTGCATAGCCAATGCATGGTATGCTCTGGATCGACGAATTCAGAGCAGTTATCTGTGCAAGAGGTGGTCCAATGAAATATTTAACTTGTGTTTCTTATTCATTGGCCAGTGAGTGTAACGGATATTTAGACTGGCGTGACCCTCTGAAAATCTCCACTCGCGACCAATAGTTTAGTAACCGTCATATTAATACTAAACAGCACTAACTAATCCTCAAGTTTTCTCCTTAGCAGAAGTATTCAAAATATCACCCTAATCTTTTTTAAAAATCTGCATCATTTAGTTAAACTTTTTTTTCTCTTTCTATGTTTTTTTTCTTTAATAAAGAAACCATCGCTACGCAAGCAAATGTCTACTTTGAAGATTTTCTCCACTAAAGATTACACTTGATGATTTTCCATTTATACATTGAAATACCTTTTCAAGAAATTTAAATCTATATAAAATGTTAACTTTAATTAAAGATACGTTTTTTTTGTGTTGAATTTTAAGAATAATTTTTACCATCAAAGCAATTGATTTACTGTGAAACCCATAAAAGTACTTAATATAATTTTAAGATTTTTGGGAAATCAGGATAGAAAACGCGTCATTACGGAATAATCAAGTTTCTGACAGTGGCAATACTCATTTTAAGAAAAGTAAAAATGCTCATATTTTTGCGTGTAAATTAAAGTACAAAGTTAAGTGGTTTTGCAGCGATTCTTTTAGACACATCAAAGAATTGACTCGTTCCAATTTTCGAAATACCATTTCTCTCTAAATTTAGATTTTGAAAATATTATTCTTCAAACATTTTTTTAAAACCAATATTTACTTTTTTAATATTAAGAATAAAGACATTCGTTTCCACATACCTAAAAGCCATGGCAATAACTGAGACTTTTGCTGCAAAGAATGATACTTTTTTTTCTTTAATTCAAGATGAGCAGACAGGAAATTAAACAAGAGCGAGCAAATAACTCGAATGAAAGAATAAATATAAAACTTCAACTTTCTTTTTATGTAACAATGCAAGTGGAAGAAGTGGAAGTGAAAGTCTTTTTTGAGAGGAAATGCAGTGAAGATGTTTATGGAAAAGCTTTCAGGACGGAAAAATGTTTTGGATACTCTGGCAATTTTTGAAAAACAAATTCACTTACAATTTAGTTTTTGAAAATATCTTTATAAGTTATGCCTCTCGACTGAAAAGAAAAATAATTTGTTTGGATGAGAAATGTTTTTAACTCTAGCGTTAAAAGTTACATGCAAAGTTCAAGCAAAAATACTTTCCATTTACAATAGTGTTTTGCTGTCCTTGTAAACACATAGAAACTTAATTTTCTAAGCTTTGTATTATTATTTATGTTTATACAATGAATCGAAGCAAATTAAAAAAATAACTCGACTATCATTAAATTGTAAAAATATCGCTAAAATCAGGAAAAAGACGTTAAAAATTAAGTAATTAAAAGAAAAAAAAGAAATGAACGAAATAACATGTCGAGAGGGGTTTCTTGGGTACCAGTTTGGGCTCCCTGGACGGGAAACTTCCTGTTTCTTCTTTGCCTCACCCAGTTTTCAGGATACCAATTGAGCTTATTAAGTATTCAATTGACGTGTTTCAGCAATACAGAACTATTTGCTTCACTGATGGATGTAAGCTGAATAGAAGAGTGGGATTATCCTGTGTTGTGCATATGTGGATGGCGTTGAGAGAGCTGTTTTTAAACGTCGACTAAAGGACGAATGTTCTGTCTTTCAAGCTGAACCTTTGGCAATTAATCTTGCAGTTAAGTTTGTTCAAGACTCTCTTCAAGCGAGTGGAACTCTGAAGTTTCTTATTTGTTCTGATTCTCTGTCTTCTCTCCACATCTTGTGAGGCACCACCTGCTCAGAAAAGCTGGTCGTCGGAGTTCAGTCGGCTTTGTACGCTATTAAAGATAGTTTTGATATTCATTTATCTATGTTCAAGGCCATAGTGGGAACCTAGGCAATGATAAGGCTGACGTTTTGGCCAAAGATGCGACTTTCCGGGATATTGATGCAGCAATATCAGTTCCGTGGTCTCATTTTAAGCATGAAGCCCGGGTTCGGAATCTTCAAAGCTGGAATACTGACTTTTTGGCTGCACAAAATGCCTTGTAGACCAAAAGGTTCCTTCCTACTATCCTTGGGCGGTTAAAGTGTAAGCAGTTCTTTACTGATTTTAAGTTAACACAAATTCTCACAGGACATGGAAATTTTAAGAGTTATTTCTTTAGATTTATTTTGGTAAGTAATGATTCGTGTTCTTGTGGACAGGATGCTGAAACTGTTCAGCATATTTTATTATACTGTAATATTTACTCAGGTTCAAGAAAAGAATTAAGACTTAAAACAGGTGAGTTATTGGCCACCTTCTTTGCCTTTATTTGTTGAAAGCTTTCATAACCTTAATGCTTTTCGTAAATTAATGTGCCATTTAAATTTCTAAGCTGTGTCCTTCTTGTTTGGGACTCTTTCGAACGTTTGTGCTTTCTTGTCGTTGCTTTCATTTTTGTGTGATGGTACCTCATGGTTTGTCTTTTTTGAAGACATTTTTAAAAGCCGTATTTCTATTAGTTTCGCTGGTTTGTTATTACTTAAATTTGTAAACTGTTTAATTCTATTTTATTCATCTTCTTAACTTATGTTTTTACAATGTTGCAATTGCTGTTTATCACTTACATCTGTAAGCCTCATGATATACTGTGCGGAGCATGAGGAATCTTATAAGGATACTAGCAAAAATACCCGGCGTTGTCTGGGTCAGTAATAATTGAAAGAAACAATTGCTACTTTCTTTTGTTTTCTGTTTTAACTGAAAGAACTCAAAACACACTGCTTTGACGTCATTAAAAATTGAGCTTCATCCTTACCCATAAAAGTAAAAAAGCAATAAGTATAAAGAACGAAAGAGTATTCATTTAGAAACGAAAGCGCAAAGTGAAGCATATAAAAATTTGAAGAATTTCCAAAATATATCTAACAAAAACAAAGATCACTAAAAAAACTGTGCGCTTTATTTACTTAAATAGTACACACACACAAAAAAAGAAAAAATGCTCTCTACTATGTTTACCTAAGTGTGCAAAAAGTGAGTTTCCAAATGTTTAAATGACTTCAGACTCATGTTTGTTCCGGAGAAGCCTTGATTCAAAATTTACACAATGATTACTTTTAATGTTGCTGTTGTTAGGCAAAGAATTTTCGAAACAATGGGTTTAATCTTTAATCATTTGATGTGGAAATTACATGACATTCACAGTTTTCAATCACGCCGTTTTTATTAACACGCTTTTATTAGCTTCACCTGTATGTATGTATGTATGTATGTATGTATGCATGTATGTATCTTGTAACGGAATCTTGCAGTTCAAATTTCGCCCACTTCCTGCGATCGGATTCTTTTGAAATTTGGCCCGCGACCTCAGACCAGATGACAATGCAATATTCTATAATCAAATTAATTAATTAGCTCTTTTAATTGTTAGTTTTCTCTAATTTTAATCAATAATTTGGCATAAATCCAAAAATGTAAAAAGGAAAAAGTTCAAAAAATACATTAAAAGATGCTCGCAAAAATTATTCAAAAATATCTACAAAACCTTTAATTTTTCTGCATCAGACAAAATTTGTTCCAATGTTCCAAGGTAATTTGAACATGAAATATAATTGTTTTTAACTAATTTCATGCCAAAATTTAGGTGAGCCTTCAATTGGAAATTTATTGCTAATCAGACCATTGTTGTACAAAACTTTTATTCAAATGCATATCAAATTTTCAAAGTAATATAAATAATAAATATGATTTCCGCAAACATACATCGATGTCTCACAGTAGCTTCCCATTGGAGTGAACTTGTCTTAACTTTAAGATATTACCTCGCACTCGTTTTATAAATAATTTCGTCACTTGATAATTCTCCAACATAAGACTAAAAAACAAAAATAAAATAATAGTTTAAAAAACTAAAAAAAACACGCTTTCGTAGCAAAATGAACTAAAAAGTGAAAGATTATCTTTGGATGATAGTAGTTGATCAATCACTTAATTTTAATGTAATACAAAAAAGCGTGGGGGGCTTCTTATCAGTTGTCTTGAATTTCTTTCATTTGTTGTCCAAGCAAAAATGTAAATAGACAGCCCCCAAGCTTTTTTGTATTACATTAAAATTAAGTGATTGGTCAACTACTATCATCCAAAGATAATTTTTCACTTTTTAGTTCATTTTGCTACGAAAGCGTGTTTTTTTAGTTTTTAAACTATTATTTTTTTAAACTAAGATTCTTAGCAATAAATTATAGCCTAAGTCGTTCCCTAATAATGTAGCTATCAATGGTGAAAAAATGGTTAAAATCCGTCCAGTAGTTTTGAAGTTTACCCCGGGCATCCGGACAGAAGTAGCCCTTTATGTATAAAGATAAGGATGCAACTCCTAAGAAAGCAATAAATATCATGCTTGCTCCAGAGAAGCTTTAATCATTTGATGTGGAAATTACATGACATTCAGTGTTTTCGATCACGACGTTCTTAAACTAAGTTTTTTAGCAATAAACTACAGCCTAAGTTGTTCCCCGATTATGTAGATATCTATGGTGAAAAAATGGTTAAAATCCGTCCAGTAGTTTTGAAGTTTACTCCGGACATCCGGACAGAGATTAGCCCTTTATGTATAAAGATATATTTTTGTGAATCTTATAAAGAGAAAAAAAATGTCTGTCTGTTATTTTATGTTTGCCCCACACTTTGTTTTTTTTCATTTGAAATACATTTCGCTCAGTATTGTACAGTTCAAGGAGAAGTAACACTAAAGTCTATTTTTAAAACATGCTTTAGAACCAAAGACATTCTTAAATTTGGGTTGAACGAAAGGAGCTTTGCACGAAGAATATACATTAAAAAAAGTTCTTCATTTGTTTTCTTAGGCTGTTTTTGCTTTGATTAAATTTTATTAAAATAACTTTTATCGTAGATTATGTGCAATACTTTTATTAATCTGGTATTGAGGGAACCTTTTCTTGTCATTTAATTTGTTAGTTTTTGTCGTGTATGCTTGTATATATAAATTTTGATAAATGGCGTTTGAACTTGTTTCGATAAAAAAATCATTAATATCGTTATGAGTTATAACTTAAATGTAGGTATTTTCCAATTTAAACACGGCCTAATAACTTTTATTTGTGGACCTATTTGAGCGATATATATTTCAACAGAATTTTTCTCGAAATGCACTAGTGTTCATTTATTTTGAAATTTTGCGAAAAAAAAAAAAAAAAAAAGCAATGTTGTTTACATTTTGGCAAGCATGGTTCAAGTGATGGTTTAAAATGAGCTATTAAGTCAAAATTAAGTAAAAGAAATCATTGCTACTAAGTGTCAATTAAAGTGTTTTTAGAATAATGCCAAAACGATCTCTGATAGATATTTTTAGGTGTTGTAAAGTATTTTAGTTTACTGTGGCGTAGTTAAATATTTTAATCAATTAATTCATTGTCAA
Organism: Uloborus diversus; assembly: GCF_026930045.1. Lineage (NCBI taxonomy): Eukaryota > Metazoa > Arthropoda > Arachnida > Araneae > Uloboridae > Uloborus > Uloborus diversus. Next base: position 42,170,536 of record NC_072732.1, read on the forward strand.
AGCAACTTGATTAATCGTCAAGCAAAATTCTGACGAAAGAAATTTATAATAGCATTTCTATATAGTTTTTCTTCCTAAAAAAAAATAAATATTTTTCTTTTTTTGCGATGAAGAATGCTTAAAAGAATTAATTCAGTATCACAGTTTTTTTTTTAAATATTGAATAACTTAAATTTTACTATTCCTTTTATTTTGAACAAGAATATGTGAAGTTATTACAAAAATGGAACACAGCAGTTCGAAATAAACAGAAACTCTTCCAGTAGTTAAATAAAAAGAAATACCATTAAAATGGATTGTAGAAAAGCAATATAAGAACTCCCATCTCGTAAAAATTGACACGAATCTGAAAACTTGACCAAATGGTTGAGATATTTGTCATACTTACACTGAGATGATCATTAAGATCTACGAAAGAAAGTTATTTTTTTTCTGTAAATGACTGACAACTGATAGTCATAAAAAATAGTCAAATGGGTCCAATATTTCACTCACTTATCATTAGTTGACAACAAATTGAGAAAGAGAATTTTTTTCTGCTAATGGCGAATCATAAATACTTCTTTTTTTAACTCCTACAGCGATCAGAGTAGCTTAGAATATCCTGCTACCTTTTTTTCTGAAAGACTTATTTTTTTGAAACTATCATACACATTCAAGGATATTAGCTAAGGATGTAGTTTTATTCTTCAACATCAGTTCGATTTTTTTTAATGTTTTCAATCATTTTGTGAATTTTTTAAAATCTTTTTTACTTGATATATAAACTTTTTATTACAGATATAGATTTAAGTACAGATTAAATTGAACTTTTGAGTTATTTCAAAATACCCACGTACAATATCATTTACTTTTTTGTGAAATTCCGTTTCTCAAAAAGCGAGCGCTTACTATTACACATCATTATGAATTACAATTTATTAACATCAATAAATGATTTTACAGCAGAACGTATAATTATTTTGTCAGTGTCAAACTTAAACGTATTCTCAATTAAGAAAATTGACAATGTTTTGTCAATGTCTCAAATGTAATAGGCTTACTACATAAATGATTGCTGCAACTTAATTCAACACGAAAAGTTACCTAGAATTCTGTAACACTGCTTACTGAACTTGATATTGCTTACGTTATGAAAAATTAGGATGAAAATCAGCAGTCTCCACTCTCCCCGTTGCGACAAAATAACTCTCAGTTAGATATTTGTTATTTCTTCTACATTCTCATACTATGTGCAACATTCGAATTTCGTCATGAACTAATAATGTTTCCTCATCTCGTTCTCGTACATGAATTGCATTTCTTAAGAATCAATTTTCTTACAAAATTACTAACATAGAATGATTACTTTCAAATTACTTGATTACTTTTGTCTTACAGTGAAGAAAAATATATGCGTAAGTACTGTTTGAAACTGCAAATGCAGCATAATTGAAGAATTTATTTTTTATGTGCGTGTGAGAGTCAAGGTACTATATTGCCGTCGGCTGGTAAAAGGCAATAGCTGAAATGTTTCATTTTTCGTTTTTTTTTTTTTTTTTTTTTCCCCCGTTTCGTTTCGTTTTTTTTTTTTTTTTTTTTTTTTTTTGCATTTTTTTTTTTTTTGCATTTTTGCATTTTTGTCATTTATTATAAGTTAGCTTTATTGCACAAGATTGCTTATTTGGTTTCCGCATTAAAAAAAAAATCCCGTCGAATCCCAATCCTTCCTCATTGTTACCGTTTTGTTACCATTGAACCCAAAACGCAATTTTTCAAATATCTCGGAAACTCATTTCAGCAGATATTGCCATTTACCTGCCAGTATATGACTTCAAGTGCAAAGATTAAACTGGCACAATAGTTTATCTAATTAAACGACCGAAACTTTTTCACAATCCAAAAAAAAAAAAAAAAATACCATCTAATTAGTTTTATGTTAGTCAAATGAAAAAAAATGAAGGCATACTGAGAGGTTTTTCTTCAGCAAAACGTTAGATCATTATGGGACGGAATAAAAAGCTTGTCATTTGCAAGGAAAACATTTAGATAAAAAATGCAAATTAAATATTTGCGCAAAACGAGAGTAAACAAGAGAAATTATGTTTAGCATCACGACTGCAAAACGTATTGATTAACACTAAAAAAAGGGGAAAATAGCGCTTGAAAAATAAATCAGAATCATAAAAAAAAAATATCTTTTCATCTGATTTCAACAATGTAGAACAGCAGTGTTCAAACTTGTGCTTCGCACACAAAATTTCTGTGCTGTTGTGGCAACGAACACACATCCTTATCTGATGCTAGAAAGTGCTGCGTAATTTGACATAAGGTGCTGGATAGCAATTAGAAAGTGAATAAAGATTTGTATGAGGGTATTTATATGTATGCTTCCTCAGAGAGAAAATTTTTAGTTGCGCTCAAATGAGCTCATCTTAACTAATATTGCGCGGGAGAGTGTGATATGCACAAAATGCGTTGTTATATGCGCAAAAATCAAATAAAATAAAATAATGATTTGAAAATGATCTAAAAAGTAAGAAATAATATTTGAATGTAAAATATGTTCGGCAACGAGAGGATGTCCGACAGCTAAGTATAAATAATTTCTTTAAAATTAGCTCAAAATAATAGGAATAAAATAATTAACTAAACAATTATTTTTAAAATTATATGCTAACAAGAATTCTGCATCATTGCAAAACACCAACGTCTAATCTAAGGCATCTGATGTTAAGCCTCCCATGCTCTTTTTTACATTAAAGTTATTATTTTGGTCAATTTTATTTTATTTTATTTTATTTTTAGATAATTTAGAAAAATAAGCCATACTTCGCTGTGAAACATTCTCTCGTTGCTGAATATATTTTACATTAAAAGGTAGTATTTTACTCTTTGGTTAATTTTGATACAAGAGCGTGTTTATACAGTTTTTTAAATTATTAGTTTCTTTTTCTTTTTTTTAAATTTTACTTGTTTCACGAAAATTTTTTATTTTAATATAATTTAAGATTTTTTGAAGTTCATGAAATTTCACAAAAAAATAAATAAATAAATAAAATAAAATAAAATAAATAAAAAAATCAACGACTAAAATGCTTGGAAAACGTTGGAAGCTGGGAGCTCTTGAGCTAAGGTACACTGCCTTAAAAAACTAAGGTTCAACATATTTTTTGAAGCTCTTCATAAAAAAGGCCAGTAGCAAGAAAACGCATACTTTTCATGAATGATAATAACGAACTTTAAAACCATTTATAAAAAATCGATAGCCACCACTTTTATTTTATAGAAAATAACATATCTTTTATGAGTGAGAAAAAAATATGTAAATATCAAGCTTTCGTACTTTTATGTGTATGTTGTGCTGATTTTCAACCGTTGTTGGCAGTTTCGATGGACAGTCAATAGAGTTTAGAAAATGTTTCAGAGATGTCGATTACCCGATTCGTTAAGTTGGCGGGCTGTTGGATGGATGGAAATGGGATTGTCGCAGGTTGATGCTGCTAGACGTCTCAATGTGTTTCGTACTGTTGTTCAGCGACTTCGGGATCAATACCAATTCGAAGATTCTGTATCCAGAAGACCTGGTCCAGGCCGACCACGAGCTACAACACCTGCAGAAGACCGCTTTCTAGTTCTTTCGGTACGAAGGAGAATAACCAATACAGTGCAGCAGCTCGTTGCAGACCACTTTTAGCATCAGGAAGAAGAATATCTGCTACTACGGTGCGAAATCGTCTCCACAATGCAGGTCTCTATGTATGCAAGACAACCAGTTGTGTATGTTCCCCTCAACAGACCACAGAGAAGGATCCACTTATGCTGCACAAGAGAACATGTTTCCTGGACCCAGCAGCAATGGGTTTCTGTGCTGTTCACAGACGAGTCCAGATTTACATTGCAGGGTGATTCAGGGCGTCTACGGATCTGGAAGAAACAGCGCACTAGATACCATCAATCCAACACTGATGAGAGGACACAGTTATAGAGGTGGTGGAATCATGGTTTGGGCAGGGATCTCGCTCGGTGGTCACTCTGTGCTTCATGGAGGAACTGTGACTGGGCTGAGATATCGGGATGAGATCCTTGATCCATATGTCCACCCATATGCTGGTGCTATTGGTAATGACTTCATTCTAATGAATGGTAATGCACGATTTCACCGAGCTCGGATTGTTGAGGAGTATCTTGAATATCACGGTTTGGAACGAATGACCAGCTCGATCTCCAGACCTGAATCCGATAGAACATCTTTGGGACGATCTTGGAAGACAGGTTGCTGCTTTTAATCCTCGTCCAAGGTCGTTACATGAGCTTTAACTAGGCTTACCCTGTCTTCGCTTCTTATTCCAGTGTCCGAAAACTTAATAAGCAGCATGGAAAATTGATGCCACCAATGCATTTAAGTTAGGGGGGACACATTTCTTTTTAGAACTCATTTTTATATTATTTCTATGACAGTTTACTACATGACATTATGATGTTCTGTTTTCTTCAAGAATGAACTTTTCTGCAAAGATTGCTTTTTTTTTCTATAAATCGTTTTTGCAATACACTTATACAAATTTCTATGACACATTCAATAAAATACTACTTAATGCATATATCCTCCAATTTTTTTGTTTCTACATTCATTCCTTTCCAAATTAGGCTCACAAAACCGGTTGCACCAAAAGTTTTTGAGGACAGTGTATATCAGTCGATTTCTAATGTTCAACTTCACCAATCGGCCGTGGTAGCCCGATCGGTAGAGTGTCGGATTCGGGGCCGGAGGGTCCTGGGTTCGAACCTCGATGGCCGAAGACCCACCGTCGTCATTAAAGTGGACTGGGCGACGTTAAATATGCTCGTAGTCTCAATGTCCTCCAAGTGAAACGATACCTCTGGGGGTGCTAGTAATAGGTAACTATTAGCTCCTGGACTAGTTCTAAATTCTCATTAACTGTTCGATCCGGTGATGGTGCTGCCATCCATCGGTATATAAAATAATGGAGGCAAGGCACTTAGTATGCAGTCCTCGACATAAATACAGTTGTAGTCAGTTGTGACTCTGAATAGGAATAGGAATAGGAACTTCACCAATCAACTGCCTGTCGAGCGATTGTCTTCCCGAATGAAATGATAGAGCAAAAATAATTTATACGTAAAGTTTCTGTATGAACACTATTATTTCTAAAAGGTCTACTATTACTGAATAAGTTGCTTTGACCTTTGCCATTAGAAATTTAAAATTTCAAACTATCAATTGAACGAACTCTTCTTGCAGCAACGCAAAAATGTTCATTCAAAAACACACTGGACGTGGCAATAATGCGATAATTTAATAAAATGTTTGTTTTTATGATTTGTATAGGATTAATTGCTGTCCATAAATGATGTTACATTTCTTTTCAATATTTTTGACCCCCTCCCATATTTGTCACATGTCACACTGTTTTTAATAAATATTCTTATTGAAAAAAATGTGATATTACATTATTAGTCCCCCTTGTCCTTTTTTCCCTCCTCTTTGTCGCAAATTAACAGTTTCACGAACCCCCTCTTCCTGAAAATCGTCGAATCATTGTGAACAGCTCTTTATAGCAAATGAAGGTATTTCTGGAAATTGAAGTTCAAGTATTGTCCCAGAAAATGTTAAATTAACTCCTGGAATAAAACATTTTAAACTGACAAAAGTTCCCGTTAATATTTCAGTCAATCGTATTGCGATGTAAGCAATAAATTTAATAATTAAGTCTAGAAATCATAATATGTCCTTGGTTACCCATAGAGCCTCAACTTTAGAAGGAATGGAAGAATTGAACTTCTTAACGCTTAAGTAAGGAATGACAACACATAATATTAACCAACAATTGCTTCAAGTTAACTGTCTTGCTCAAAAGGCAAAATAAATATGAATTTTCACTTACTTTAAGTTAATTCTAGCTCTTTTTTCCACTCTTATTAAATGCTTATAATTTTCGAACGTATATTAGGGTAAATGTCTTAACATGTATTTTTACGAGCTTTTCAACCATACCACTATCAAAACACAAAAATGAAATTTTCACGCTGGAAGAGTTATTTTAAACATGAATTAAAACCTAATGTTTCATGCTAGTTATAGCTCGCGTTAAAAATGAAAAATAGTAAAATTCAAAACTTATGAGTTTTTCTAATTAAGAAACGCTTATAATTTTTGTCTAGCGAATTTATGTGGTTGGTGCTTCGACGCTTTGTAAAAAAAACTTTGCTTGTGGTATTTTTTACGGGCTTTGCAACAGCATCAGACTCGGGGGAAAAAAAAAGACAATACATTCGCGTAGAAAGAGTCATTTTGGACGCTTTTTTAACTTAATATCTCTGTCAATAAGCATCTGTTTTCCAAAAAAAATATTGATAATACTAAAACCCGCAATAGCTGCTAAATAAAAAAGGATGAAGAAAATTGGTTGAAAAACAGAGAAGGAAATGGTACCGAAAGAATTCCCTTTAAGTATCAAAATAAATAGGTACCAGAATCCTCCCTTAATGATGCTTCCCAATTCTGTATTTCATTTCCCTAACACCATTTTATAACCTTTTTGGCCATGTAGGGTTTTTGATAAGTTTTAACATCTCTTTGAATTTCCTTTAGAACTAAATCATAATTCACTGCAATACATAGGCACAATTCAAATTTTACATCATAGACACGAGGTGTGATGAAAAATACTGTGAATGATCTTTAATTAAAAAATGTAATAAGGTTACATAGAATTTGATTTGATCTCCTTCAAAGTAGTGTGCTTGTCGAGCAATGCACTTATCCAAACCTTGATTCCATGACTGGAAGCATTTCTGGAAGACGTCTTTCCGAAGGGCTTTCAGCTGCTCGATCGTAGCGCTCTCAATGTCAACAATGGTGTCAAAACATTTTTCTTATGCAGTTTTACTTTATGGGAAGAGCCAGAAGTCGCATGGTGCTAAATCCGGTGAGTATGGCGGGTGTGGACAGACAGAAACACTTTTTCCGGCCCAAAACTCCCAAAACACGATCTTCCTTCAGTTTATCACGCTAAAGTCTGGGAACAAATTTTGCCCTCAATCGTCTCATTTGCAATTCATCAGTTAAAATGCTTTGAACGCAATCGTATAAGATGTTAATGTCTTCGGATAGCTCTTAAATAGTCATTCGTCTGTTTGAACGAATCATTGTTTCCACTTTTTGCACATTTTCTTATTTTTGAGGTTACTGACCGTCTCGCACGCTGCTCGTCTTCAACAGTCTCATTTCCCTATTTAAATCGATCATACCACTTGTACACAGTCTTCAGAGCTACCACATTATCACCGCACACCAATTTTACAATTTCGTGAGCTCTTTTTCAACTTGAAACAAAACTTAATGTTAATGCGTTGTTCGAAATCCATGTTGCGCGACAGACATGATGAACTCAACCTCATTCTATAGCGGCTCTGGCAGCTGACTTACAAGTTCGAACCTGTTACAACTGGTCCTTACTTTTCTCAGATGATAACTCAACTGGACAAATTATAGCATATGGATGTAGCTTCAGCAGTTGATGCTATAAAAATTCATTCACCGTACTTTTTGATCACACCTCGCACCCTCAGTTTATAATATTAACGACATTTTATCTGTGTTTTAAACGCAAAAAATAGGATTTTAAAAGTATTGCTCATGTTCAAGTAAAAAATGCTCATAATGATAATGCCGCTATTAAACATTAAATTGTGCCTCAATTTTGATTTTTTAGTTCATAATTAATAACACTTTAGCTCGCACTTTTAATTGAATCGATGGCATGAAATTATTATTTTCGACAATGATCCACCAATACTTGTCACTAATACTGGCAAAAGAAAATTAATTTATTTCTGAAATATTAAAATAAATTTCGTGGTATAAGGGTAAGCAATTAATTTAAGCCTTTATAAGCAAAGGTGGATTTACGTTAAATGCAGAAATAGAATGAACTACTGCACCATATCATAATTGTTAATTGCTTTTAATAAAATACATTGAAGTTCCTCTTCTAAATTCTTTCATGTTCCAATAAGCATAGAGTTTACTCATTGGATTCAAAAGGTTTGCAAAAGCATGAAATTACTGATTAAGTTATTTTCTTCAAACGAAGCTTGAGAAAACACGCAATAATAGAAAATATTAAAAGGATTTATGGAACACAGTGGTTCAATTATTTTAGGTTTTTATAGCGTTTGGAGGAAATTAATAACTGCTAATAGATAACAAAATAATTATTTACCTAGTTGGCAGAGGAAAAGATGAAATGAGCGTTGGTAAAACACAAAATTGAAATGTCATTGCTTCCACTTTTGGAGAATTGCGTTTCGTTCTATTTTTAAAAATTTAACTAGCATTTATTACTCTTGATCTGTTGTTGACTTGTATTACATGACTTTTAATTGTTGTCAAAAAAAAAGAAAAAAAAAAAAGAAGAAGAATATGAAATGAATAAAAGTTTGCACATTGATTTCAAGGCTGAACCTAAGCAAGCACGAGTTGATAGATTTAACTTAGGATCATAAGCGGATTTAAACATTTCGGGGAAAATGCAATCTATTTTTGGGGGCTTCTTTGTCTTACGTAATCATTTTTTCATGTGCAGTTTTGCTCCATTTAGGGCCCTTATTCCATGGGGATCCCTACGCAAATTGGTCATTTTCCATACATTAAATTCTCTCTTCTTAGGATTCACAAACGCTAGAATTTTTCGGGGCTTTTCTTGATTTACGTTATCAATTTAAAAGGGTTTTTGAGCCTTTTTACCACGTGTACTTGTTTTTTGTAATACCTAAATTGAAAAGTGTTTCTATCTTTTCGTTTAATTACAGCCAACGTTTTGTTACATGACAGCATTAAATAACGTTTTCATTTTTATATTAGGTTCTAACAAATGCTAAACGTTCACGCAATGGCCATTATCGAATAGTTTAAATGTGAAAAGACAATTAAGCTGCTGAATTTATACATATCCACAGCTCTGAAATTATTCAATAGCATCTTTAGTGACATTTCAAATTCTCAAATCAATGCAGTTAGAAAGATTTGTGTGTTGTGACTAAGTGGAAATTATCACGTGAGGAACATAACTTTGGTTTACAAATAGTTAAACAATAGTGATTAAGTGGAACAAAAGACATTGTATATCTTGAGATAATATACGGATGAAGTAATTTGCAGTGCAAGCATGTCAATTGCATCATGTGATAATGATAAAGCGTAATGAATTGTATTACATTTCGATTCGGACTTATGAATTTAAATTTATGCTTTGTAATTTTCGGATATTAGGAGCAAACTGTAGTTTTAAATACAAAATAGACAGTGAAGTGGAAAATATATGAACAGGAATAAATATTACCGTTTAATATGAATATTTCTGCAAAACGTCACAGTCGAAATTTGAAAATTGACGTTAAAACGTTGTGGCTTTCTCTGCCTACTCCTTGATTATATCTCTCTTCTGTGTTGAAAATGGAATGCTGACACTAACTATCAATACTTATGTAAACATTAAGTATAAATGAAAAAAATACTTTAAAATGTTGTGCTCTTCTCTGTCTATTCCTGAATTGCATTTTTCGCTGCATCTAATGTATGGTCGGAAATTGTATTTGAAAAAAAACGGAATTTCAACGACATTGCAAGTTTTAAGGTGTCATGAGTCCCTTTTGATAATCTTTGAAAAATGTTCCTCAGCCGTATGTTTGTAAACGATTTACTGTTACCGTCAATCATTAAATTGTTGGTTTACTTTTAATGTAGGCAAATAACAACTAGAAAAAAGAGGTTAGATACAAAAATCACGAACAAACTAAGCCAGCTATTTGAGGAACTTTCTTTTCGAACTGGTTAATGAACCTCTATTGAACGAGCATGAACAAACTGACATTTTCTCCGTCATCTGTCAGGTAGCTTTGTAGTTTACCCCAGACACGCACATTTAGAGATTCATTTTCGTGAAGATGAAGATTATCAAGTGTAAATGCTCAGCTATTTAAGTGAAGCAGTAAAAATAAATAGGGAAGAGTGTTGTATCTTGGAACAATGCTAATTTCTAAGACTCTAGTCTTAACAGCCATGTTTTTGTAATCCCTAATAGTAACCTTCACCGCTAAATGGGGCCATAGTAAAAAAATCAGCATCAAATGAGTAACATTCACGATTTTGTGAGAAAAAGAAAATTTCATGACTCCAAAGTAAATGTTTTCTTCACTTTTATTTCATTTTCTGTCTTTGTATTTGTAAATTTAATCCACTGAATTTTATTTTGTTATAAAAGAGAAGTAACTTTAAATATTTTACTTATGAGAAAATAATGATAGTGCATGTAGATTGACCAACATTTTGGTTTTTCTTAAACCACGTGGTGATTGTGCCTTGAGACAGCCAAACATTTTGTACCTTAGGACAGGTTCCAATGTCCAACATCTGCATGGTTCTTAATAATTAAGATATGATTAGGAACATGGAACAATGATCTAATCTTAAGTAGTCTTTTAATCACATTTAATGTTAGATAATAATTCATAGTTCCTTTTCCATAATTCACAATTAATTATTTATGATTTAATTCACTACCATGAATTTTTTTTTTGTTTTCTGATGCAGGATTGGATCAAATGTATAGCTGTTTCATGAATCATGAAGAGTTTTCCCTAGTACAACAGGTTGTGTCCCAAGGTACAACAGCATGTTGTACCTTGGGACAGCTTGGAACTTTTACTTTAAATGACTGGAAATATTTTATTATCAAACTATCTGAATTTAAAAAAATGTATTGCATAGAAGTATATTATAGTATTTTAATGTGACTTTTAGATTTTAAATTTGATTCAAATAATTGACGTTAAAAAATAAAATATAAAAAGTGTCCCAAGGTACAACACTTTCCCCAACAGCAAATATATTACAATTTTATGAAATATTATTGTTTTTCATAGTTTAAAATATTTGATCAATGATTTTTGCGCAACGTAGGACAGGTTTATTTTCGTTTTGCTCATAATATGCTTGGGAATAGAAACTTTCAATGTTACTAAAATTAAATATATAAAACAAAGGTTAAGCAGGAAAAAAATAAATAAATAAAAAAAATAATAATAATATAAATGAAAAATGTTACAACTAAGCAAAAACAAATTGAAGGTAACTAAACCGATCTCTAATTAGCTCAGATCTGCTGAATAAATAAGTAATTTCTAACTAGCTTATCTTTTTTAGATAAGGTTTTTAACTATTCATTGAAAATAAATTTAACTTAGAAAAATTGTGCTTAAGAGAAGTGCTTACATGCATAAATTTAGAGAAAAAAAGAAAAAGAAAGAAAGTAAACGTAGGACTTGAAAACATCCGATTTTTAAATTTTAGTCCCCAGAGTTCATTTTAAGAATGTCCTTTAATTTGAAATGCGTAAAAAAGAAAAAAATAGGAATTCTGAGAAAAAAACCAGTCTTTATCCGAATATATAGGAATTTAACGTTTGGAAATGTTAACGTTAATGAAAGTTTTTTTTCTTTCATTCATTTTTGTATCGATCAATAGTGTACAGATTTTCGATTTCTAAGAGAAAAAAATTGCAAGTAATTAAATAGAAATACAGCATCACTAAATTTCATTGAAAACTACAAGCGTTTGGATTTCCCATGTCATATGAAAGATTATTAAGCACTACTAAGGTTTAAAAAAAAGTGTGTGATCCTATATTTTCTTCTAACATTACTTTTATTGCAAAATATAAATTATAAGGTTTGTAGTAATGTTTGTATTTTTTTCACTCAAATATTATTGGTTTGTTGGGTTTTAGTTGTTATTTTTCTCCTGTTTTCATATAATTTCATCATTTTACCTAAAAACAATTGTTTTCGGAAAAAATATAATTTAATGCAAGATGGTTTACTTTGTTGTTCCTTTTTTAACCGACGAAAAAACGGAGGAGGTTCTCAATTCGACACGTATATTTTTTTTAAATGTATGACCACGCATAACTTTTTACAGAACAGTCTGATTTTGATAACTCTTTTTTTATTGGAAAGGGTATACCCCGAAGGTGGTCCCATAAAAATTTTGAAAAAAAATTCCTACCCTAAGGGTGGGAAAAGGGGGTTGATTTGTTGTTCACTCACAGATTTTTAATGTATGATCACACATAACTTTTTACAAAATAGTCCGATTTTGATAATTTTTTTTTATTGGAAAGGTTATACCCTGAAGTTGGTCTCATATAAATTTGGAGAAAAAATTCCTACCCTAGGGTTGGGAAAAGGGGGAGATTTGTTGTTCACTCACAGATTTTTTTATATATGACCACACATAACTTTTTACAGAATAGTCCGATTTAGAATATTTTTTTTTATTGGAAAGGGTATAGCCTGAAGTTGTTCCTATATAAATTTGAGTCAAAAAATCCTACCCTAAGGGTGGGGAAAGGGGGGCGATTAGTAGTTCACTCTACGATTTTTTGATGCTGAATTGGGTATAACAAAAAAAAAAAAAAAAAAAACCTCACGATGAATGAGATGCAGACTTGTATGTCTCTCGTGTGTACTGTCTTGAGCAGGTAAACGACAGTATCTGCAGAAATGAGTTTTCGAGATATTTGAAGAGCTGTGCGCTGGATTCAGTACTATCAACTGGGAAATGTTGGAATTATATTTTTTTTAGCGGAAACCAAATAAGTTAGTTTGTACAACAAAGCTAACGTACAAACAATGATGACAAAATGCAAAAAAAAAAAAAAAAAAAAAGATAAAATTGCAGTTATAGCCCTTTACCTGCACACGGCAGTGTAGACCTCTCAATCTCTGGTACTTGTAATTAGGGTTAGTTTTCAGTGCCAGTCGTCAAACATTTTTTATATTCAGGATTTGTATGAAAAAATAGGGCGAAGTTTAGTGATGGTGACATACTATTTTTAACCGACGAAAAAACGGAGGAGGTTCTCAAATCGACACGTATATTTTTTTTTTTTTTTAAATGTATGACCACACATAACTTTTTACAGAATAGTCCGATTTTGAATATTCTTTTTTTATTAGAAAGGGTATAGCCTGAAGTAATTCCCCTATAAATTTGAGGGAAAAATTCCTACCCTAAGGGGGGGGGGGGGAAGGGGGTGATTAAATGTTCACTCCAAGATTTTTTGATTCTGAGTTGGGTATTACAAAAAAAAAAAAAAAAGCTCACAATGAATGAGCTTCAGACCTGTATGTCTCTCGTGTGTACTGCCGTGGGCAGGTAAGCGGCAGTATCTGCAGAAATGAGTTTTCGAGATAGTTGAAGAAATGTGTGTTGGATTCAGTAGTACTAACAATAAGAAAATGTTGGAGTTATATATTTTTTTTCAGCGGAAACAAAATAAGTTAGTTTGTACAACAAAGCTAACGTACAATAGATGACAAAATGCAAAAAAAAAAAAAAAAAAAAAAAAAGAAAGAAAAAAAAAATGCAGTTACTGCCTTTGACCTGCCCACGGCAGTGTAGACCTCTCAATCTCTGGTATTTGTAATTCGGATTAGTTTTTTAACCGACGAAAAAACGGAGGAGGTTCTCAAGTCGACCCGTATATATAAGTTCTTTTTTTTATGTATGACCAGGCATTACTTTTCACAGGTTCGTCCGATTTTGATAGTTCTTTTTTCATTGGAAAGAATTTTCCCAGAAGTTGTTCCCATATAAATTTGGAAAAAAATTTCCTATCCTAAAGGATGGAAAACAGGGGTGAGTTATTGTTCACTCACAGGTTTTTTACTTTTTTTTCGTGTAAGACGACGCGTAACTTTTACAGAATAGTCTGATTTCGATAGTTGTTTTTTTATTGGAAAGAGAATTTGGTCCCATGTAAATTTGGAAAAATTCCTTATCTAAAGGTGAGATATTAGGAGTGATTTATTGTTCGCTCACAGATTTTTTATTACTGAGTTGTGTATTACAAAAAAAAAAAAAAAAAAAAACAACTCACGATGAATGAGTTTTAGATTTGTCAGTCTCTTGATTTAGAGCTCTCAGTCTCTGCATTTCTGCTAAAGCTCGTTCATCGTGAGGTTTGTGTAGTAACTTATTTGGCTCTAGATCAGATAAAGCATGCAAGACAGTATAGTTATTTTTATTAACAGTTGACCGTTCAACAATTGGTTCTTCACTGTCATGAACATGTGCGGGTTCGTCAGCAATTTGTGTTATCGTAGAAATATCGATCACAGTAGGAAAATGCACACGAACATCTTTATACAGTGCATTATTCTTTAGGAGCCACTGCAATGCCACTTGAAGTTTACCTATATCAATTTGAAACTCCCTAGAATGTTCTAAATTTTCACGACTTTCTACTACGAGCACTAATCCAGTTTGATTAGGTTCAAGCGGAAGTTGTTCCGTCAGCTCGACCACATCCTGAGCAAAAAGGATTGCCTGCCCTTTGCACCAGTCTTGGCTCAAACGATTTTGAACTTTTATTATTTTAAGAAATGGCACTACTCTGCAAATAAAACGTTTCTCAATTTCCGATAACTCATCAATTTCTGTAGGTATTGCAGCTACCGACATTTTGTTCCAATAGGCCTGGGGTGGAGTTTTATGTTTTTTAATATTGTTTGAGCATCGTGAACAAGTAATTATATTCCTAAAGCTACCAGTTCGTTAGGCAAAATAGAGCCTAAATTTTTAGTTTGCAATTTCCTACGTTGCTGAGGATACAAATTTTTTTTTTGCATATTGAACACGACAAGTCAGCATAAACATTAATTGATTTCTTAAAGTTTTCTGCGTTACACTGGTTTCTTCGCTCGCGAGCTGCTTGTCGCACGGCGCTCAGACGATTAGTTCTCTCCTCGGAAGATTCGTGAAGTACCACCATTGCTGAACGGTTACGAGCAGCATCCAAACGCAGCATACATTCGTCCTCAATTTCATTTGAAACTCGCTCTCCTATCAGATCTAAACGATGAGCGCGTTGCTCCTCACTCTCATTTGAAAATCGCTCTCTTATCAGTTCTAAACGATGAGCGCGTTGCTCTTCACTCTCATTTGAAAGTCGCTCTCTTATCATATCTAAACGACGAGCGCGCTGCTTATCACCTTCTTGCAATAACCTATCGTTATTGTAGCTTCTCATTCTCGACAGTCTTTCCTCGCGCTGACCTAAACTCTCCTGTGAACGTGTTAATGTAATCTCTTTCTGTTTGCTTCCAACCTTTTTTCTTTCTCATTAATAGATTCTTCTAAACATCTTTTCCTCATCCGAGCAGCATTTTTTGTAGGCCTACCCATATTAGTATATAAAGCCTGCTTTTTTAAAATTATTTATGTAACACAACAGATAATTGTTAAAATACGATTATATATATATATATATATATATATATATATATATATATATATATATATATATATATATATATATATATATATATATATATATATATATATATATATATATATATATTTATATGTTAATAGCTAAAGTAAGGTAGGTAACTATTTTAAAAGTAATCAAAAATATAAGCATACAGATTATAGCCACATTAGTAGCTTATAGCCACAAAAAATTATAAAATAAAAACTTTTTAACAAAAAAATTGAACCGCCGAAAAAACTGAAAAGCAAAAAATAATAAACCATTTTAATTAAACCTTAATAACTAAGTTCTTAAACTGATGTAAGTATACCTAAGTATATATTTTTGTAATAATTTAGAGTTTTTAATTAACCTTAATAACTCAGTTCTTAAATTAATGTAAGTATACCTAAGTAGTTTTGAGTCGGTGCCAAACAATAAATAAACAAAAATCCCTAAATTACCTAAATTTAAAGAAATAACCAAATAAAATTAGCAATGTAATGTGAAATGTCCGGCGATAAACATAAATGTTTCAAAAAATGCTCCCTCCACACGCCATCATTAAATCATGAATACTAGTAGATCGTATACAACAAAAAGTACCTCTCGTTGGAGCTTTGAAACCTTTGGGACCTCGCACGAGAGAGGCAAACAACCAGTGAGAAAAATCTTCAGGATCATGTATGCAATTAACGGCTACAGTTGTTATGCCATACTTACGCTGAATAATACTATGACCCACAAAACCATTTATTTGAGCTTTTAACAAGATGAGAAATCCTTCTTCAGTATGATGAACAATGATATAAACATTTTGACTGTTGTATATGAGGCAAAAGCTCAGTAGCAGCCAAATACTCGACACGTGCTTCTTCGAGACCACTCGACGACGTACGGGTTTAACTTCGTGAACGCTCGGCATTTTCCGGCGAAGGGGCGTGTCGCCATACGCCACCGCTGCGCCTCACGCTTTACAAAAACAATTAATTTGCTTGTTTGGCACCGACTCAAAACTACTTAGGTATACTTACATTAATTTAAGAACTGAGTTATTAAGGTTAATTAAAAACTCTAAATTATTACAAAAATATATACTTAGGTATACTTACATCAGTTTAAGAACTTAGTTATTAAGGTTTAATTAAAATGGTTTATTATTTTTTGCTTTTCAGTTTTTTCGGCGGTTCAATTTTTTTTGTTAAAAAGTTTTTATACAAGTGAAAATCGGTCAAAGAAATTTTTTTCATGAATTGATATTGTATATTGGTTTCCGCGAGAAATGGACCTCCGCTACATCCGAGAGAAAATAAATACTAGTCTTTTTCACATCTTTTATTTGGTAAAACAAATAGGATTCTTGTGTTAAATATTTTACATAAACATGAGTTGTTTATTATTGTGTAAGTAGAATAGCATGTCTTTGAACTATTATTGATAACATAATATGATGTATTTTATATCAAACATATACGAATTAAATTGCACATACTGATTTTTTTATTTTAATACGCCAAAATTATCAAACTTTAAAATAAAAACTAGTAAGGAAAGAAATTTAACTTGTTTTTTATGTATCATACTTCTAATTACCTTGTTTCAGGGGAAAATGATCAATTTTTTTCATATCGTATTTAAAAAGCATATATATACAGTCGACTCCCGCTACAACGCGATTCGACTTACGCGAAAATGCTATAACGCGAGTTTTTCACGAGCAACGAATTTAGACCTAAAGCGAATTTCTTGCTTGCAACACGAACATACTTGGAAAGTAATCGTGGTGCTAAGTGTCGGTTTCGTTATTGACTGCTAAATAATGAATTTAGGCCCGTGGTAGCCCGATCGGTAGAGTGTCGGATTCGGGGCCGGAGGGTCCTGAGTTCGAACCTCGATGGTCGAAGATCCACCGTCGTCATTAAAGGGGACTGAGCGACGGTAAATATGCTCGTGGTCTCAATGTCCTCCAAGTGAAACGATACCTCTGAGGGTGCAAGCACCAGGTAGCTATTAGCTCCTGGACTATACTCAATTCAGCGAGAGCTGATAGAGGAAGTAAACAAAGAGGGTTACTACTTTCATGACTTACTTGCCTGATTAGCAATGCTGTTCGCACTGAAAGCGCGGACATTTCGCTTATCTGATTGGCGCTGTTTTCAATCATCCCAGTGCCAAGCAGACAGCGGTAACGCCAATTGTCACGTTGCATTGTTTACGTCCACTATCAGCTCTCGCTAAATGGACTATAGTTCTAAATTCTCATTAACTGTACGATCCAGTGATGGTGCTGCCATCTATCGGTATAAAAAAATAATGGAGGCAAGGCACTTAGTATGCAGTCCTCGACATAAATACAGTTGTAGTCGGTTGTGACTCGGAATCGGAAATAATGACTTCGTGAATGTACTTTCTTTCTTTAAGCATCACTGACAACACAAGTTCCCTCACACCGCACTAGTCCAAAAATCACTTTGCAATTGTGTATAAGTAACCACTCCACATTTTTCATTTGTTTGTACTTAATATGAAAGGTGATGAAATAATATGGCACCTAGGCACGCTGTTTCGTCTAAAGTTTCTGAAGAACAAAACGCGAAAGTTTGCTACAGTTTAAGAAAAACATATTAGAATAACGAGCTGATTGTGCATCATAAATCATCAGCTTTAATTTTTAAGTTATAAATGTAACTATAATTGTAGCTACTGTGTACGGCGCAGCATTTTATTATTACTACATACTATACGTACCGTACTGTTTTATTTTACGTTTCTCTCTCTCCAATTGATCATTGATTTTGTGCATCATTCAGTTGAATAATGTAGATTTTTTCAAAAATACAGTAATAATTCAGCTCTTTAAGTAAGAAACGTTAATAGAAAGTTAAAAAGTGGTCTGAAACAGTTAGAAAGGTGTTTGAAAATGTCCAAAATAGTTTGGTATGTTAAGAAAAAAAAATCATGTACATATCCTTTTCCACAACGCGAAGATTCGACTTACGCGAGGAGTCTTGGAACGCTTCCCTCGCGTAAGTCGGGATCCGGCTGTAATTCTATTCGATGAATTAATCGCACATGTCGCTTCAAAGTACTTTCGTGCTGAAAATGTGTTTGATTGTAAATAAATAAGTAAATTATTCAATTAAACATAACATGTATTGTATACTGAGATTACATAACGTGTATAGTATACTACAAAATACTGAGATTATTTGGACTTTTGGACGCGTAATTTGCTGGTATACTCATAATTGTCGGAAGAATTAAAAAATTAGATTGTTTAGATTGTTAAATTTTTTCCTGAAATGTGTTAGGCAGATGTCTGCTGACAATGGCTGGTAAGTCTTACCAAAATTAGTCTCTAAATGTGCTGACCTGTGAGTCTTTATATCCTGACTAAGTTGTGTTTTTTATTTAATATTTTACAGGTTCTACATTTTTTATGCTTTTATTTTAAAATAGGCGTGACTTTACGAACAAACAATTTTATTTTAT